>NW_028163768.1:0-81582 GCF_964263955.1 Coregonus lavaretus | reverse complement strand
CATTCCACTGTAAAGATTAAGTCTACTAGAAGTCATCATCATCCTTTGTAAAGACATGTAGCTTGTCTGCTGCTCCACCAACCAGTCAAGATGAATGGGTTCACACCACAGGTGGTTGCCAGCCCAGCTAAGGATGTGTCCCAATTGGCTCCCTATTCTCGATACGACCCTTGTCAAAAGTAGTGCACTACATAGGGAATGTCATTTGGGACATAACCTAAGGCATTGGCTCTCCCCTTAAGTCAAAACCCAGACAGCTAACTCATTTTCTGTGGCAAAGTGTCTCCGTTTAGGCTGAAATAACTCACACACACATCTTGTTATTGACGCTAGCAGCATCCTGTAGGATTGATGCCCACACCCTGGGACCATAGAGAGGAAATGGGAGGAGCTGGAACTGAAACAAGAAGGGAGCGGGCCGGATAGGAACCTAGAACACTGGAGTGTCATTGTTTTGTGTTGGGCAGAACTAAGTCTGTTTCCCAAATGGCACCCTATTCCCTTTATAGTGCACTACTTTTGACCAGGGTGCATTATATAGGGAATAGGGTGTCATTTGGAATGCATTCTAAGTGTGGAACAATAGAAACGTGGGGTTCTACTCACTAACTGTAAGAGCGTCTGCTAAATGACTAAAATGTAAATGTATATGTTCTTTCTGATTGAGAGGGGGTCAAATACTTATTTCCCTCATTAAAATGCAAATCAATTTCTAACATTTTTGACATGCGTTTTTCTGGATTATTTTGTTGTTATTCTGTCTCTCACTGTTCAAATAAACCTACCATTAAAATTATAGACTGATCATGTCTTTGTCAGTGGGCAAACATACAAAATCAGCAGGTGATCAAATACTTTTTTCCCTCACTGTATGTATTAACGTACATCAATACCCAAATTACCAGTCTCATTAATTGCATGTGGTGTATCTTGGGTGCGAACTCATTTCAATTCCATCATTCCATTGTTGCTTGACTAATGAACGGCAGATCAGATAACGTTATTTAAATGAAGAAAATGGGTGGCCTCTTTCACAACAGAGCCAAGTTGCCCCAAGCAGTTTCCGATAGTACTCTTTCCAATATAATCTTTTGTTATTTTTTAATGTGGAGGAGTCAAAGGATTTCAGTGTTCGGTTTTAAATGTAGGTGGCTACTTCCATCTGCTCCTTAAAGCAGAAAGGTCAAATATGGTCTGAGGCTGGCCGAGAGACTTCATAGAATCATCCAAACCCTTTGGAACTTCTCCTGTCTCTCCTGACAAAATATCTGTCTGATCCTCTACGACAGTTGTTCCTTTCACCTCCACCTAATCAAACAAATTCTGGCCACATTCAGAGTTTCCTCATTACCTCTTTCTAATTTTGTCTGGTCTCAGCTCGTTTTGTCTCAATAGAAAGGTGGACATTGAATTTCCCCCTTGGCTCTTGCCTGTCTTTCTCCTTGAAACTTCCTCTTCGCCCTTCGGCTTGCTGTCCTCAGTGAGCTCATATCCCTGCAGTCTCACAAAACTAGGTTGGACCCATTTCCACACGGGGAGCTGAGAGAGAGAAATTCCCTCGCTCTACGTGGGAGGATTACACTGGGGAAAGGTGTGGTGGAAAGAGAGGACTGTTTTGTTCTGAAGGAAAGAGCAGAAGATGATGTAAGAATTGGAAGATATTGCAGTAAACGGATGCTTAATTGGTATTGTTGAATATTTGGCTGTTTTTAATGAAGGCCTGACATTTAGAGATCTTTAGTGTAATAGAGGTTCACACTTCTGTGACCTTTTAAAATGCACTACGTGGTTGTCTCTCTATTGCTCTCTCTCTCTCTGACAGAACACTGCTTATTTCCTCCTTGGTAACCCATGCAAGCTGCGAGACAGGAAAAGAGGAGTCGTTATTTTCTGAAAAATATAATTGAACGATAATCATTTTGATTCCCAATGATACGCTCCAATTCTGCCATGGGACAAGTCAGACGTGAGACTCATGTTTTTTTCTTCTACTTCTTCTCTATGAAAAACTAGAACAGTCAGTCATCAGCAATAGTTCAGCAATTTGGGCCACATAATATTTTTTCTGGCTGTCAGAGTGTGAATGTGGTAGGGCTAGGAGCAGAAACAAGCTATTTTCATTGCAAGGTGATGAATGATGTGTCTGTGCCACACAGAACAGTGTTTCTCCTTTTCTCACACTCTTTTCCCCCACTCTCAATCTTCCCGTTCCCTTTCCTTACATTCTCTATCTATTCCATCCCTTCTCTCTCTCTCTCTCTCTCTCTCTCTCTCTCTCTCTCTCTCTCTCTCTCTCTCTCTCTCTCTCTCTCTCTCTCTCTCTCTCTCTCTCTCTCTCTCTCTCTCTCTCTCTCTCTCTCTCTCTCTCTCTCTCTCTCTCTCCGTTGTTCTCTATCTCTCTTTTTTCTCTACAGTGCAGCAGCAGTTGAAGGGGTATATCTGAAGGCTGAAGGTGACCTGTGGCTGGGCCAGGGGCTGCAACACAGGACATGGGAGCTACCTGCCCCTCCCGCTCGTGTCTTGTGTTGCAGCCAGTGGAACAGTGGCACTGCTTAACACCACGAAGAGACGCCGAAGAGACCATGGATCAAGTCAGCCATGGACACCTCTGGTTTTCTCTCCGCTCCTCTCTCCAACGAGGTGTTACCAAGCAACATCAGGGTCCTTTCTCTTGTTTTGTATGTTCAATAGCAGCAGTTTTAAGATAGGCCATGTGTGTCAGGTTTGGGAGTGAAAAGAAGAGCCAAGCTGCTGAACAATATGTTGCATTGACTTTTAATGTTTGTTTTTTGAGGGAGCTGTTTAAACGGGAGGAGTGAAGGAGTTTTAATGAGTTGGGGGGCACCTGCAGAATCAGATGATGAAACAGCGCTTCTCTCTCTCTTTCTGCCAACAATAAGGCAAACACGATTGTGAGGCAATAGAATTAAACAAGGTCAACCATGACGCACCTCTGATGTGAGGCGAGCTGCATGGCATGCACTGCCTAGCTGTCTGGGATAATAATATATAATATAATAATAATATGCCATTTAGCAGACGCTTTTATCCAAAGCGACTTACAGTCATGCGTGCATACATTTTTTCGTATGGGTGGTCCCGTCGATCAAACCCACTACCCTGGCATTACAAGCGCCATGCTCGACCAATTGAGCTACAGAGGACCACGGGATAGTATTAATGATCCTTTATCTCCCCCAAGGTTACAGATGAACAGCACAAGAGGAAGAGGCACGAGATTGCTTTTGCTCCCAGCAAACAGGGGCGGCGAGAGAGACAGAGGAGAGGGGGGCAGGGTGGGGCACACCGGTGTAAATATTCAGCTCATGTTCCCGCTCTGCTCCGCGCCTGACTGAGCCTTGTCTGGTGACCACGGCAAGACGGGGGAGAAGGGGGCATAATTTAAATTTTCTGACGGGGGTGTCACCTGATTGGAAGGTAAATCCAGTGGGCAGGTCGTCGCTGTTTTCAATCTATGTCCTAAATTGTGTTGTGTCAAAGCAGGGATTGTAAAGAGGCTGTGCAGTGAATGCAGCAGGATGACTATTATATATTGGTCTCTGGCAGCCGTGTGTTTTCTTCTCAACACCAGTGATGCTAGGAGAGTATTCCCACTGGTACAGACGTCAGTTAAACATCTAGTTTCGATTTACATTTGGTTGAGTTGTCAACTAATGTGAATTCAACGTGAAATCAACAAAAAAATTAACCTGTTATTGGATAAAGGTTAAAAGCAGTTAAAAAAAGACGAAATGCCCTTACGCTGATGACTTTTTGCAAATCCAATCAGTTTTCCACGTTGATTCAACGTCATCACATTGATTTTTTGGGGGTTGAAATTATGTGGAAACAACATTGATTCAACCAGTTTTTGCGCAGTGAGTTATGACTTTTCAGAAACACTTTATGGCATGCCATGAGTTCCTTGAAAACACTCAGTATTCATAGGACTGCATGTTTTCATACAAATACTTATTGTTGTCTGGAAGAAAGAGGTTGTGATTGCATCTCCAGGTACTATGGTCACTGGTATCTATCTGCCCCCTACTATGTTTAGAAAATTAATACAAGATTGCCCATTCACCACCCCCATGTGAATCTATACTTAATTGAGGTACTTTCCCCTTGAGGCTGTGTACATGATAGCAATTAGACTTGAATAACCTTGGGCAGTTCCACTTTAAGAAAAGTCATCAAAGATATCTGGGAGATGGAGCTGCTAAGACAGATCTGACAGATTGCTCATCTCCTGACAGTGCTGCATCTTTTAGGAGTTTTCCATACCAGTGCACTTGCCTCTATCTGCAATGTACACTTACAGATTGGAGTGAACTGCAGTACATCTACAGCCATTCAGGCCTGTGTTCGTTTTATGTATTTAAAGGAGTCTCAGGTTTTAAATGCAGGCTTGATATACCTCAACTCTCTCCAGAGAGGAACAGCACCACTGGGCAAAAAGTGAATGAATCAACATTGTTTCCATGTCATTCCCCCCCCCCCTCCCCCCAAAGAAATGTACGTGATGACGTTGAATCACGGTGGAAAACTGGATTTGCAAAAAGTCATCGATATAAGGACGTTTCTTTTTTTTTTTTACCCAACTTTTAACCTAAATCCAATGGCATGGTGACGTAGTTATTTGTATTTTAAGTTGAATTCACGTTAGTTGACAACTCAAACAATATTAAATCAAAACTAGACATTGAAATTATGAGCGAGAGAGAGAGAGAAAGAAAGAAAGACGACTGTCTGTCTAAAGAGATGCTTTATTAAAATTGAGCCCAAGCAGGCATGCGCTTCGGAGTGTTTAAGACCAACCATGTGGGGTTGGACAGATTATTCCCCTGTAGCTCAGTTGGTAGAGCATGGCGCTTGCAACACCAGGGTTGTGGGTTTGTTTCCCATGAGGGGCCAGTATGAAAATGTATGCAGCCACTAACTGTAAGTCGCTCTGGATAAGAGCGTCTGCTAAATGACTAAAATGTAAATTATTCAGAAAGGGAAAAAAATGCCTACAAATATTATGTGAAAAAGTATTGAATAAAATGTGAGGGACCTTCTAGGATGTGACTGCCCTTGAAAGACTCCAGGGCTGCGTCCCAAATGGCTCCCTATAGAGTGCACTACTTTTGACCAGAGCTCTGATAAGATGCCATTTGGGACGCAGGCCAGTTGTTGATGTGAAAGAGTCGCAGAGTTCCTGCAAAACCAGCCATGTCCGGAAACAAGCAGGCAGACAGATAGACAGACATTTCTGCGCTGCCCCCTGGAAACAGTCCGTCTTCGTGGAGTTTAGGAATGTGACTTTAATCATGTATACATCACCATATGCTACGCTCCATGAAGTTGATGTCTGCCGTTTGGGGAAGTTATGCTCCCAAGATTTTAATGAAACCTCCTGCCATCATGAGGTTCAGTGATATACCTTTAGGATAGACCTAAAATCTATTTTACATCATTAAAGGTAATAATGAAATGCAAAATGCTTTGAAAAATGACAAGGTGGAACGATAAAACAGGTTTTCAATAGGGCAAACAGCAAATCTATTTTGGTACTTTGAGGGGGATACAACACACGTTTGATATTGCACAGACAAAATGTATGTGTTTAGGAACTTATCTTTTAAATATCATGTTTGAACAACTGTCACCATCTCTTAACAGAGAGGAAAACCACTACCACTAAAATCCAAATAAATGTCCTTACTCATCTCCCAACGGATACTGTGGCCCCTTGCTCTCCCTCAAGGTTTCAGTTCCAATTACTGCCACTTTTCCGGTGGAGGGGCCCAGGGGAGAAAGAGTATGGGAGGGGATGACAGTGGCCCCTCAGCCTCCCCCCTCAGCTCAGCCTCCCTCCCTCCCTCCACGGAGGAGTTGAGCTGAGTGATGAGTTATAGGCGGTAGATAGCTTAGTGGTTAAGAGCGTTGTGCCAGTACCCGAAAGGTCGCTGGTTCTAATCCCCCAGCCGACTAGGTGAAAAATCTGTCGATGTGCCCTTGAGCAAGGCACTTAACCCTAATTGCTCCTGTAAGTCGCTCTGGATAAGAGCGTCTGCTAAATGACTAAAATGTTATGGGGTCAGATCGCTAAGACACAAGGTGACCCTTTGTGACGGTTGCTGCTGCAACACTGTACTGCTGACAGTGACAGGTATATTCACTTTCATGGTTTATTCATCTTGACAGGTATGTTCAATTTCATGGTTTATTTATCTTGGGGTGCATCCTAAAAGTGCACCTTATTCCCTATGGGCCCTGGTCAAAAGTAGTACACTACATAGGGAATAGGGTGCAATTTTGGACAAGACCTTCATATGGGGTCAAAGGCAGGTAACAAGGAAATGTGGACTGACAGCCTGGAGGGGAGAAGGCTTCTTTCACTATGAAGAGGAAGATAAAATGGTGTCAACTTAATAGATCAGTGAATTGTGAAATGAATGTGTTGTTTTTCTTGTGGAGAGGGAATAGGCTATATTTAGAGACAAACTAAGACACACTGTCAAGACACTGGCAGTTTGGTTTTGCCACACGCCCATCTGTCGGGAACCAAATGAGAGGATTATAATATTCAGCAGTAGGAATTTGTATCGTCCAACTGTAACCAAATGATTGCACGCAAACAGCTTGCTTCACAAATGGGAAGAAATAATAACTCAAAGCCTACTGGCAAGATTTAGAGGTGGCCACTGTCAAATCTTATTCTACAATGGGTTGAGCTGTTTCAACTGCGTTAGGATTATCATACTGGAAAAGTCAGATATAAAAAAAGCTTTTCAGTCATGCACTGGCAGACAGTTCAGTTGCCTGTTCGAGGGAGTAAAAATCGCAGCGCATCGGATTGATATTTGCCAGTGGGCGGAGGATGTAGGCAGCGGCTATTAAAGCACTTCAGTGAGAGCTTGCTCTGAACAATTTTATTGTCCCCGTGTTTTGGTAAATGCGACGAGTGAGGGAAGCGGTAGGAACACTTCCAGCAGTGTTATCAGGTGCAAACAGAAGGAGTCAGGATATCCGGATCCACAGGAGCAAGACATCAGAGGGTGCACGCTTCCCGGTTCCCGCGTCACCGCCCCCGGGCCGTGACTCATCCAGTTGGCATTGACGATGATGTGCTCCCCGGTGTGCGAGGTCGGTAGAGAGAAACGGCGCTTGACTCCGGATCGAATGTTCCTCTAGTACCCGGGGGCGTAACTACATATAAGGCCACCGAGGTCCGTACCTCGGTAATTGTTTCAAGAAAACATTATATATATGCGTCACTGCTTGGTATGGCAACTGCTTGGCATCCGACCGCAAGCCACTACAGAGGGTAGTGCAGACAGCCCAGTACATCACTGGGGCCGAGCTTCCTGCCATCCAGGACCTCTATACCAGGCTGTGTCAGAGGAAGGCCCTAAAAATTGTCGAAGACTCCAGCCACCCAAGTCATAGACTGTTCTCTCTGCTACCGCACTGCAAGCAGTACAGATGCATCAAGACTGGAACCAACAGGACCCTGAAAAGCTTCTATCCCCAAGCCATAAGACTGCTAAATATTTTGTTAAATAGTTCACCAAATAGCTCAACTCGGTACTGGTCGCCCGTGTATATAGCCATGTTATCGTTACTCATTGTGTATTTATTATTACTTTTATTATTACCTGTTTTACTTTTCTATAATTGTCTATTTTCTTTCTCTTTGCGTTGTTGGGAAGGGCCCCTAAGTAAACATTTCACTGTTTGTCTACCACTGTTGTTTACGAAGCATGTGACTAATAACATTTTATTTTATTATATTTGTATGTCACTCACTGACAGTCACTCAATTAGCCCCAGTGCTTGACTTGGACTGAAATAGGTGCTGGTACTCACTTTGGGTGCCGCTACTGTTAAATTTAGGTGCAGGAGCTACACAATACTTTTGAGCTAATAATTCAATAAGAGGAACAGGAGCTCAAGCAGTAGAACATTTTAGGTACTGGGCTCTGGTGAGCTCCTTGCCAAGTCAAGCACTGATTAGCCTATGTCAGTAAAAAAAAATTAGATTGGTAAATTAGTCTAGTTAGTCTAGCCAGTTATCTAAACTTGTAGTAATCATGACCTAATTACTTACTGGGCACGTCCACCGGGCCCAGTTGATTTTGGAGCCCTGGTTACCACGTGAAGCGAACCCGTGCACATGCACAGATACTGTGTGTGACTGTGTGAGAGCTCAGTCTTGCTCAATCTTGCTCATCTCAATATCTGCAGTGCTGTTCATGGCAACATCATTTCGCTGAGTCTACTTTCAAGTCGTTTTTTTTGGGTATCAGTACTTTACTATTTATATTTTTGAAAACTTTTACTTAATGGTCCAATTCATGCACTTATCAAGACAACATGTGGTCATCCCTACTGCCTCTGATCTGGCAGACTCACTAAACACAAAATAATGCTTCATTTGTAAATGATGTCAGAGTGTTGGAGTGTGCCCCTGGCTATCTGTAAATTTAAAGAAATAAAAAATATTAGTGCCATCTGGTTTGCTTAATATAAGGAATTTGAAATTATTTATAGCATTTACTGTTACTTTGGATATTTTAGCAATTACATTTCTTTTTATACTTAAGTATATTTAAAACCAAATACTTTTACTCAAGTACAGGCGTGGACAAAAGTTTTGAGAATGACACAAGTATTGGTCTTCACAAAGTTTGCTGCTTCAGTGTTTTTAGATATTTTTGTCAGATGTTACTATGGTATACTGAAGTATAATTACAAGCATTCCATAAGTGTCAAAGGCTTTTATTGACAAATACATTAAGTTTATGCAAAGAGCCAATATTTGCAGTGTTGACCCTTCTTTTTCAAGACCTCTGCAATCTGCCCTGGCATGCTGTCAATTAACTTCTGGGCCACATCCTGACTGATGGCAGCCCATTCTTGCATAATCAATGCTTGGACTTTGTCAGAATTTGTGGGGTTTTGTTTGTCCACCCGCCTCTTGAGGATCGACCACAAGTTCTCAATGGGATTAAGGTCTGGGGAGTTTCCTGGCCATGGACCCAAAATTCCGATGTTTTGTTCCCCGAGCCACTTAGTTATCACTTTTGCCTTATGGCAAGGTGCTCCATCATGCTGGAAAAGGCATTGGTTGTCACCAAACTGTTCTTGGATGGTTGGAAGAAGTTGCTCTCGGAGGATGTGTTGGTACCATTCTTTATTTTCTGGCTGTGTTCTTAGGCAAAATTGTGAATGAGCCCACTCCCTTGGCTGAGAAGCAACCCCACACATGAATGGTCTCAGGATGCTTTACTGTTGGTATGACACATGATTGATGGTAGCGCTCACCTTGTCTTCTCTGGACAAGGTGTTTTCCGGATGCCCCAAACAATCGGAAAGGGGATTCATCAGAGAAAATGACTTTACCCCAGTCCTCAGCAGTCCAATCCCTGTACCTTTTGCAGAATATCAGTCTGTCCCTGATGTTTTTCCTGGAGAGAAGTGGCTTCTTTGCTGCCCTTCTTGACACGAGGCCATCCTCCAAAAGTCTTCGCCTCACTGTGCGTGCAGATGCACTCGCACCTGCCTGCTGCCATTCCTGAGCAAGCTCTGCACTGGTGGTGCCCCGATCTCGCAGCTGAATCAACTTTAGGAGACGGTCCTGGCGCTTGCTGGACTTTCTTGGGCGCCCTGACGTCTTCTTCACAACAATTGAACCTCTCTCCTTGAAGTTCTTGATGATCCGATAAATGGTTGATTTAGGTGCAATCTTACTAGCAGCAATATCCTTGCCTGTGAAGCCCTTTTTGTGCAAAGCAATGATGACGGCACGTGTTTCCTTGCAGGTAACCATGGTTAACAGAGGAAGAACAATGATTTCAAGCACCACCCTCCTTTTAAAGCTTCCAGTCTGTTATTCTAACTCAATCAGCATGACAGAGTGATCTCCAGCCTTGTCCTCGTCAACACTCTCACCTGTGTTAACGAGAGAATCACTGACATGATGGCAGCTGGTCCTTTTGTGGCAGGGCTGAAATGCAGTGGAAATGTTTTTTGGGGATTAAGTTAATTTTCATGGCAAAGGGGGACTTTGCAATTAATTGCAATTCATCTGATCACTCATGACATTCTGGAGTATATGCAAATTGCCATCATCAAAACTGAGGCAGCAGACTTTGTGTAAATTAGTATTTGTGTCATTCTCAAAACTTTTGACCACGACTGTAGTATTTTACTGGGTGACTTCACTTTACTGGAGTAAGTTTTCTACACTGAACAAAAATGTAAAATGTAAATTGTTGGTCCCATGTTTCATGAGCTGAAATAAAAGATCCCAGAAATTGGCCATATGCACTAAAAGCTTATTTCTCTCAAATTTTGTACACATCCCTGTTAGTGAGCATTTCTTTGCCAAGATACTCCATCCACCTGACAGGTGTGGAATATCAAGAAGCTGATTAAACAGCATGGTCATTACACAGGGGCACCTTGTGCTGGGGATAATACAATTATTCTCTAAAATGTGAAGTTTTGTCACACAACACAATGCCACAGATGTCTCAAGTTTTGAGGGAGCGGGCAATTGGCATGCTGACTGCAGCAATGTCCACCAGAGCTGTTGCCAGAGAATTTGAATGTTAATTTCTCTACCATAAGTCTCCTCCAACGTCGTTTTAGAGAATGGGGTCGTGTGGGCGAGTGGTTTGCTGATGTCAACATTGTGAACAGAGTTGTGACGAGTACTGATATACGAAGAGGCAGACACAGGAATCAACAAGGTCAAGGTTTACTTAATAATGATAACGAGAATAACAAAGAGAGCGTAAACGACACGACGCTAAACAATCACACACAACACAATACAGAACAGTCCCGGGCAAAATAGGGGTGGTGATGAGATGATGAGGTGCAGGTGCGCTGAAGGTGATAAGGGTGCGTTGGGTTTCCATTCCGGTGTTGCCGAGGTGGTGCGCTCAGACCGGTGGCTCAGTAGACCAGCGAATCAGCGCGCCGGAGGGGAGCAACAGGAGGAGACGTGACAAGAGACATGGTGGTGGTGGGGTTATGGTATGGGCAGGCATAAGCCACAGACAACGAACACAATTGCATTTTATCGATGGGAATTTAAATGCACAGAGATACCGTGATGAGATCCTTAGACTCATTGTCGTGCCATTCATTCGCAGCCACCACCTCATGTTTCAGCATGATAATGCATGGCCACATGTCACAATGATCTGTACACAATTCCTGGAAGCTGAAAATGTCCCAGTTCTTCCATGGCCTGCATACTCACCAGACATGTCACCCATTGAGCATGTTTGGGATGCTCTGGGTCAACGTGTACAACAGCGTGTTCCAGTTCCCGCCAATATCCAGCAACTTTGCACAGCCATTGAAGAGGAGTGGGACAACATTCCACAGGCCACAATCAACAGCCTGATCATCTCAATGCAAAGGAGATGTGTTGCGTTGCATGAGGTAAATGGTGATCATACCAGATACTGACTGGTTTTCTGATCCACGGCCCTTCTTTTTTTTAAAGGTATCTGTGACCAACAGACGCATATCTGTATCCCAGTCCATAGATTAGGGCCTAATGAATTCATTTAAATTGACTGATTTCCTTATATGAACTGTAACTCAGTAAAATCTTTGAAATTGTTGCATGTTGCGTTTATATTCTTGTTCAGTATATCAAGGTATCTTTACTTTACTCAAGTATGACAATTGGGTACTTTTTCCACCACTGCACTGAGATATGTTAAGAGTGTAGTTTAACTAAAGTGTATTCAAAATGCACGGATGCCTCTTTACCTTATGTGTGCCAGTTCCTTCAGGTCTAAGACAACCATAAATGGTAAACAAGTACCACTTCAAAAAGCTCTCATACCTTCCAGCAGAGTCTGTCAAATGCAATTGAGAAAGAGCCAGTTGTAGGCAGCAATAGAACTAGCTCTCACATCTCTGCATAGATCCCAGGAGATCCAAAAAGAAGAAAGCTGGCCATTTGCCTACCTTTCTTCCAAAGGAGTCTTACTTACTGTCAAACTTTCTTTGAGGCACAGTCTTGCTAAACAGCTTCCCCACAAGCTTCACACCTCCTTCTCTCCTCCTACCCCCTTTTTGTCTCTTATAAATGACACAAACAGCTCACAGACTTTGATGTGTTGCCAGGACGGGATGAGAGCCTTGGTGAGTTTGGTGCAGGTGAGGGGAGGGAGTTTTTGGAGAGAGTGTGTATGTGAGATGGGAGTTTTGGAGGTATAAGGAAATGGGGTGGTGTGTTTGTGTGCCATGGAGGAGCTTTGTTTTACAGAGGCTCCCAGCGGGCCCCGTGGCTGGAAGGAAATGGAGTGGAGCAGAGAGTGCTATTTGGATCGATGCCCTTCTCTCTCACACAGTATCACTTAGAGGACTCAGGTTCTGGCTCAGGTCTGATTTGGCTGCAGAAACAGCGGATGGCACCCTGCCTCTTGCAACCTTGGCACAGTCACTCACCACCGGAGCACACAGTAGCAGCAGACCCTGGCACAGAGTCAGCCTGGAGGGTGAGAGACACTTCCTTGTTGTGACCTCTCTAGCTCCCCCAATGACAGCACAGTAAACTCAAACAACACTCGCTGTCATTGTCTGTATTTCCCTCCCTCCCGCCCTCCTTCACTCACTCACCCCCTCCCTCACTCACTCACTCACTCACCCCCTCCCTCCCTCCCTGGCACATAGTAGCGTATCATCTGTAATTGACGAAAATATACTCTGACACATTCATTTGGGAGAGCGAAGGTCTGAGGGTAGACTCAGGTAATTATGAGTCACTCACTGGACCAACCAAGGTCAAAAAACGGGTCAAAAGCCCCATTAGTGCGTTCACTAATTGACTAGCCTTGCCAGTCCTGGTCCCTGAAGGTCACCCTTACTATTCCTTTCTAATGGCTGAATTTCATAACCTGGGTTCAAATACTATTCAAAATCATTTCACATACATAGGTTGACTTGATTGAGCTTACCTGGCTAAATGGAATTAACAGAATAGTCGCAAATGAGCAAACCCATCTTGCACTACAGGCAGGCCAAAGCAAATGCTCAAAGTATTTAAAAGATTTCAAATAGTATTTGAACCCAGGAATGGAATGTGGGCCAGAATTCATCTCAATTAAGGAGTCGGGACCTTCCAATATACCTTTATTCACTGGGATTTATTGCATGGCCGAACCAAATGAAAAACAAGTGCAGTGTGTGGGGACACTGGAGTAATTACATCACCCTGCCACACTTGAAAATGTAGTTATTGGCGACGGTGTTGGAAATGCAACAGTGACACTTCATGGTTTTGGGGCGTACAGTTTTCTGATCAGTTCTCTCTCCTTTGCATAAATGGCATATCCCTGAACAGTGCTCTACAGATTGCAGATATGGTGGAAAAAGTTCACATGTTTATGGATGGGATTCGATGAGATGTCGTTGGCTTGCTCCGGTATAGTTCCTCTGTGGAATGTACTGCTGAGGTGCATGAAGGTGGTGTAAGAGTAAGAAGAAGGCAGTCGATCAACATTTCAGATGAGTTTACTACTGTGTGACCTGTCCTTGCAGATATGATTATTGTGCCACTGGAATAGCTGTAATGTGATGTACTATTTAACAAAGCCACTAGATGGCGATGCACACTTTGTAATTGTTTTCCCATTGAGCATCATTTTCGACTTCGACATTTACATTTACATTTTAGTCATTTAGCAGACGCTCTTATCCAGAGCGATTTACAGTTAGTGAATACATATTTTTTTGTACTGGCCCCCGACTTCTCTAATGACTACTTGATTTCAGCACTCGAAATCCATATCCAATTCAACATAACTGTATGGTTAATAAGGTCCCAAGATGAGAGACCTGTTCAACTTGAACTGTGTTTGACCTGAAACGACCCTCCAGATAGCAATAAGATGCTAGAGTCAGACAGTGTTCTAATGGGCTTAATCAGGCCAATCAGAAAAAAAGCCCTTCTGGCCTGTTTAAACACAGTTTACAAGTTTAATGTTGTTTAAGAAACAATTTATTATTGGAATATATTATACAGATTATTATTATTGATCTGAATCAACTTCATTGGTCCTTTAATACTTTCCATAGAACAAGCACAATTTGCTAGTCTTTGTATATAGGCCTACCACTGTCATGTCATGTGATCTCACATTGATACCATAGTTGTCAACACATTGTATGTTTAGTAGAATGTTTAATTCTAATCAATGAATTGAATGAAATTTTTTATTTATTTAGGGACACATGGGTAAGCGAACTTGTACAATTCAGAGGCTGCAACTAATTAAGCATTTGGATTCAGGAAAGGTTGAAACGTAAGACTCTATACAAGATTCCCTCCTGTTTAGTTGCTTGAGATCTCAGAAGATATCAGGGAAACGGGACCCCTCTGGTTCCGGCTGGGGGCTCCTGGGAGAGAAAGAAGTGTCGATTGGTTTCAACAGGAGAAAGAGAGGGGAGGAGAAAGAGATGGAAGATAAAAGAAAAGTTCCCTGGCAGGCTACCAATAGTCACAGGTGTCTTCCGAACAATCGGCCAGTACAATGGTGGTTGGCAGCCTGGCACACTGCTGCCCAGCCAGGCCTGGTCCGATATGAACAGGACCCCTAGAGGAAAAGACACCAAACCAATCCCTATGGGGATTATATATAAAGCCAAAAATGCTGAGAGGGAAGGGAGTTGTGTGCAACTATGCATAGCATTTTCCCGACAGGCCCAGACGTTAAACAGTTAATAAATCATTTATGGGGTAATTTGTAGCTGTCATTTGTTAATATGCCATAAAAGATAACAGGTGTGGCCTATACTCTTTCCCTATTAAAATTATGTTATTACACTGTGACACACGATTCACAGTCTTGTGAGAATGATTGTGAACTTGAGTTATTTACAAAAATCATAGCTGGCTTCATTGAATATCTTCAGCATTTGAATCAAATATTGACAACATTCCAGCAGTGGAGGCTGCTGAGGGGAGGACGGCTCATAATAATGGCTGGAACGGAGCACATGGAATGGCATCAAACACCTGGAAACCATGTGTTTGATGTGTTAGATGCCATTCCACTGATTCTGCTCCAGCCATTACCACAAGCCTGTCCTCCCCAATTAAGGTACCACCAACCTCCTGTGCATTCCAGTATTGCATTTATTTTCTTATCAGTGCATTGAACTAATAGGCTAACTTCAGCCCATAACTCATTCCACAGCCTGGGATATCAGATTGAAACCTAAACCCTGTTTAAAGTTATGAAACCATAAACCATGTGTTGGTATTGATCAGACATAAGCAAAGTTGTCTTGACACTGTGAAATGAGAAGGCAAATAAATGTTTCACACAGAACACTTTTCCTGACAGCTGGCTGTGAATTTAATCTATTGGAATTTAATTTGTTCCATATTTTCAGTGCTTAGAGTTTCAGTGATCCAGTCTCAGTCGTCCACAATAGCTGTAGCACTGAACTGACACGTGGCCACAAGTGTTCTCAAGTCACATTCATGTAGTTCCTCTCCTTTTACTGTAAGTCAGATTTCCAATGTTTTTATTTGGCAAATAAACTTGAACTTGAACTGACTGATAGCTCTCTGGTTAAAGAAACCTGTCAAAATGAGAAAATGAATGACTTTTTCACTTGTTCTCATGCCATACATTTGTTGACATTGCAATGCCTATGTAATCAGTTACACAGAGTAGGCCTAGCCTTTGGTAAACTGTTGATATATGCCACACCTGGGCTGCCCTTTGCAATAAAGTCGGTGGGGTTGAAGTCCAGTGTATCTAGGCTACTTCAGGCTTTGAAACACCGGGATGTAGACAATAGATGGATATTTACCAGGCAATAAAGGCTGGGTACAACAATGTTCTGTAGGATGTGAAAGAAAGGCTTTTCAAATAACAAGTTCCTTGGGGGATTCCTTTAACCAACAGTTGTGAAACACTGACCACAAAAAACTCAAAGGCCAAACAGTTATGGTCCCAAGGTTTGGTGCAGTTAACTCCTCCTTTCCCAAGCACATTTAAGGGGGTGTTTCACATCATTTTACATTTATGCAGATATGGACCTTTGGTTTATTCCCACAAGTATTCAACATCATTCTTTTTTATTTGTCAATTTTAAGAAGTTGTCAAATATGATTTTAGTATTCAGAAGCATGCAAACTTACAGACAGACATATTAAGAGTTCAGACTGTGACCCATGAAAATCTCATTGATAAATGCATGCTCTAACCTGTAAACCACACCTATTTGAGTCTCATCCATGGATATATATATATATATATATATTTATATATATTGTGGCGTACCGCAGGTTAGCCACCAGGGGTAGAGTCATCGAGGTCTGGTGACAGACGGAGTCTACATCACGCAGCGATGGCTCCCTCTGCTGTATGTGCCAGGTCTCAACAGGCTCTACGGCCAGGACTAATTGGGGCTGATTGTGGTTGGCTCACCAGCTGGACGAGTCCCATAAAGCTGTCAGAAGGTCAGCACACAGGGGTGGGGACTGGGGAAGAGAGGTTACTCCCGTATAGTCGTGCTCAGTACCAGAGATAATGGAGGGAGCTCGGTTTTGTTCTCCACAGGATACAGCAAGACCCCGGAGCCCAGAAGACGGTATCCTGGAGGATATCTATTATTTTCTATTTGTTTATTATTTAAATAAACACCCTTGAAACTGAGCTAATACAATTCTGTCCATGTCTGATCTGTGTAAACGTTTTGACCAAACCCCCTGGTCTGCCACAAGTGGTGGAGAATGCAGGCATTCTGATAGCATGGTTAGATCAGGGTTGACGTTTACGCAGCATCAGCATGGACGAGTTGATAGCTCAGTTCGTCTGGGCCCAACAAACACAACAGGCGGTGCAGGAACGAATGCTGGAGGAACAGCGGCTACAAAATGTCCGCCTCGTTGAGGAAATCAGGAAGCCACAAGAAGGAGCGCCTACTGAATCGCATCCAAACCTGTTTTTAATCAAGCTAACGGAGGACGACAACATCGAAACATACCTCTGCATGTTTGAACGGACAGCGCTATGGGAAGGATGGCCAAGGCCAAAGTGGGCAAGTTTGCTGGCCCCGTTCCTGTCCGGGAACGCCCAAAAGTGATCTTAACAATGAACAGGCGGCTAACAACGACGGTTTCAAACGGGAGATACTCAGCCGCTACGGGTACAGCCTGGCCCATCGGGCCCAACTGGTCCACGACTGGAGGTTCGTGGCCGACACCTCCCCCCGAGCCCAGATGAGCGACCTACTGCGCATCACCAGGGCATGGTTCCTAACCGACGTATCCACCCTCTCCATCATAGACAAAGTGGTCATGGATCGCTTCTTACGGGCAGCGAGTCTATGTGCACCTCAGACCTTGGAGGACCTCCTGGGGGCAGTGGAGATGCATCAGAACACAGAGGCCCTGCTGAAGGGGAGCCGGGCCGAGTCGGGGACCCGTCCGAGGGGACGGAAGGACAACCCCAATGCCGTATACCCCGAACCGACAGTCACCGGGGCCAAAGGTCCGCAGACCCGTGGAGAGACGGCCCGGGGGAGAGCCGACCCGCCGCCGACGACCCCAGGTAGATGGAGACCAAAATAGGTGTTTTGAGTGTGGTGCCCGGGGGCACCTTGCATTGAATTGCCCGGCTCGAGAGGAGTCGATCCCATCAGTGAGCCCCGGAGGCGAGGTGGGCCACGCAGTGAACTACGTCACCTCCTGTTGGGCGCACCGCAAAGTCGACAGACACGACACCGAAGCTCTATTGGACTCCAGGAGTGTGGTTACGCTCATAGCCATGAGCCTGCTAGCCCAGGGGACCGAACGTGGCGGGGAGATGTCCGTTTCCTGTGTTCACTGTGACACCAAGCGGTATCCGACCGTACAGGCCAACATCGTGACGTCACAAGGGAGCTGCCAGATGATGGTGGGTGCCGTACCCGAGTTGCTGGTACCCCTCTTCGTGGGACAAGATTGTCCGCTGTTCCCGGCAATGTGGAGGCATGAGCTTAGGAAAAAGGTACGAGCCGGCAGGAGACGAGAGCGAGGATGACCCGGAAGCAAGCGGTTGACAAACCCGTATCTACAGGTCCGGAGTCGGAGTCCGAGGGGGCGCCGGAACCCAACCCCCATGGTGAACAACTGGAGGAGGAGTAAAATGCAAATTAATTACCATACAATGTGATTTTCTGGATTTTTGATTCCGTCTCTCACAGTTGAAGTGTATCTATGATAAAAAATTACAGACCTCTACATGCTTTGTAAGTAGGAAAACCTGCAAAATCGGCAGTGTATCAAATACTTGTTCTCGCCACTGTATATACTACCAGTCAAAAGTTTGGACACACCTACTCATTTAAGGGTTTTTCTTTATTTTTTACAATTTTTTACATTGTAGAATAATACTGAAGACATCAAAACTATGAAATAACACATGGAATCATATAGTAACCAAAAAAGTGTTAAACAAATCAAAATATATTTTATATTTGAGATTCTTAAAATAGCCACCCTTTGCCTTGATGACAGCTTTGCACACTCTTGGCATTCTCTCAACCAGCTTCACGAGGAATGCTTTTCCAACAGTATTGAAGGAGTTCCCACATATGCTGAGCACTTGCTGGCTGCTTTTCCTTCACTCTGTGGTCCAACTCATCCCAAACCATCTTAATTGGGTTGAGGGCGGGTGAGGGTGGAGGCCAGGTCATCTGATGCAGCACTCCATCACTCTCCTTCTTGGTCAAATAGCCCTTACACAGCCTGGAGGTGTGTTTTGGGTCATTGTCCTATTGAAAAACAAGTGATAGTCCCACTAAGCCCAAACCAGATGGGATGGCATATCGCTGCAAAATGCTGTGGTAGCCATGCTGGTTAAGTGTGCCTTGAATTCTAAATAAATCACACACAGTGTCACCAGCAAAGCACCCCCACCATCACACCTCCTCCTCCATGCTTCACGGTGGCAACCACACATGCGGAGAGCATCCATTCACCTACTTTGCGTTTCACAAAGACACGGCGGTTGGAACCAAAAATCTCAAATTTGGACTCATCAGACCAAAGGACAGATTTCCACCGGTCTAATGTCCATTGCCTGTGTTTTACATTTACATTTACATTTTAGTCATTTAGCAGACGCTCTTAACCAGAGCGACTTACAGGAGCAATTAGGGTTAAGTGCCTTGCTCAAGGGCACATTAACGTCATTTAGCAGACGCTCTTAGCCAGAGCGACTCACAAATTGGTGCGTTCACCCTATAGCCAGTGGGATAACCACTTTACAATTTTGGGGGGGGGGGGGGGGGGGTTAGAAGGAATACTTTATCCTATCCCAGGTATTCCTTAAAGAGGTGGGGTTTCAAATGTCTCCGGAAGGTGGTGAGTGACTCCGCTGTCCTGGCGTCGTGAGGGAGCTTGTTCCACCATTGGGGTGCCAGAGCAGCGAACAGTTTTGACTGGGCTGAGCGGGAGCTGTGCTTCCGCAGAGGAAGGGGAGCCAGCAGGCCAGAGGTGGATGAACGCAATGTCCTCGTTTGGGTGTAGGGACTGATCAGAGCCTGAAGGTACAGAGGTGCCGTTCCCCTCACTGCTCCATAGGCAAGCACCATGGTCTTGTAGCGGATGCGAGCTTCAACTGGAAGCCAGTGGAGTGTGCGGAGGAGGGGGGTGACGTGAGAGAACTTGGGAAGGTTGAACACCAGACGGGCTGCGGCATTCTGGATGAGTTGTAGGGGTTTAATGGCACAGGCAGGGAGCCCAGCCAACAGCGAGTTGCAGTAGTCCAGACGGGAGATGACAAGTGCCTGGACCAGGACCTGCGCCGCTTCCTGTGTAAGGCAGGGTCGCACTCTCCGAATGTTGTAGAGCATGAACCTGCAGGAGCGGGTCACCGCCTTGATGTTGGCGGAGAACGACAGGGTGTTGTCCAGGGTCACGCCTAGGCTCTTCGCACTCTGGGAGGAGGACACAGCGGAGTTGTCAACCGTGATGGCGAGATCATGGAACGGGCAGTCCTTCCCCGGGAGGAAGAGCAGCTCCGTCTTGCCAGGGTTCAGCTTGAGGTGGTGATCCGTCATCCATACTGATATGTCTGCCAGACATGCAGAGATGCGATTCGCCACCTGGTTATCAGAAGGGGGAAAGGAGAAGATTAGTTGTGTATCGTCAGCGTAGCAATGATAGGAGAGACCATGTGAGGATATGACAGAGCCAAGTGACTTGGTGTATAGGGAGAAAAGGAGAGGGCCCAGAACCGATCCCTGGGGGACACCAGTGGTGAGAATAGGGGAATAGGGGAATAGGTGTTTCTTGGCCCAAGCAAGTCTCTTCTTCTTATTGGTGTCCTTTAGTAGTGGTTTATTTGCAGCAATTCGACCATGAAGGCCTGATTCACGCAGTCCCCTATTTACCAAATAGGGTTCTCTTCTGTATACCCCCCCCACCTTGTCACAATACAACTGATTGGCTCAAACGCATTAAGAAGGAAAGAAATTCCACAAATTAACTTTTAACAAGGCACACCTGTTAATTGAAACGCGTTCCAGGTGACTACCTCATGAAGCTGGTTGAGAGAATGCCAAGAGTGTACAAAGCTTTCATCAAGGCAAAAGGTGGCTACATTGAATAAATATAAAATATTGTAATGACCCAGCTGGGTCATAAAGTAAAAGAGAGACGGGCACCAGGTGTACAGGCAGAACACAGGTTTATTCCTGAATGGGCTATTGTTCAGGCCACAGCCCACGCCGCTAAACCTCGGACATACACAAATATAACATGTCAAGTCAAGGGTCCCAAAACAGAAGAGAGAGAGATGAGACCGTAACCCCTATTTAAGCATTCCAAAACCCCGCGGGATTACCCATCATACCCCCCCAACCTTTCCATCTGTCCTGGCATATTTAACCCCTGCTAGCACCCATGAGAACGATAGCACACCCACGAACACAGAACACAATACCGGGTCGTTACATAGCCCCCCCCTTTCTAAACCCTAGCCCCTAGGGTTACAAAACAAAATCCTTAAAACGACCCGGAGGTCGCATCAGTCTCTTGTGCCTCCCCTTGACTCTCACTGGTGGACCCCCAGAACACTCATCTGCCCCAATGTCATTTCCAGCGCCCTCCGAAGAGGCAGCCCCCGTTCCAGGCTCAGGTTGCGCTAGAGTCTCCTCGCTAGACTGTCCCCGTGTGCTCACATCAGAGTCCTCACTTCCATTCCCTACCTTTTTCCTCCCTCTGTAGGGCGCCAATCGGTCCCGGTGGACCACCACCTTCCTGCTCCGTGGGTGAACCTCCACCCGGTACGTCACCTCCCCCACTCTCTCTATCACCAGGCACAGCCCCACCCAGGCACTGTCCAGCTTTGGGCACCGCCCCTTCTTGCGCGTGGGGTTGTGAAGACACACTCGTTCTCCCGCTCCAAAGTGCCTCCCCCTAGCGCGTGAGTCATAGTGGCGCTTTTGGTGCATTCCTGCGTTCTCGAGTTGCTCTCTTGCGAAGGTGTGAGCCGCTTCTAACCGGTTCTGCAGACGACGAACATAGTTCGGGCCAGGCAAAACCCTGTCGTCGTTATCAGGAGGGTGGCCAAACGTCAGTTCGGCTGGGGTGCGCAACTCACGACCTAACATTAGTAGCGTTGGGGAGCACGCAGTCGATTCTTGAACAGCCGACCTACATGCCATAAGAATAAACGGTAAGTGGGTGTCCCAATCTTTCTGGTGTTTTGAGGTAACGATAGCCAGCTGTTGTGCTAATGTTCTGTTAAATCTTTCCACCAGCCCATCACTCTGGGGGTGAAGCGGAGTAGTGCGCGTCTTCTCCGCGCCTAACCGTCTACACAACTCTGAGAACACCCGTGACTCAAAGTTTCTCCCCTGGTCGCTGTGTATAGACTGTGGCACCCCAAACCGACTGATTAATCCCCCTACCAACGCATCAGCTACTGTTTCTGCCTCCTGGTCTGGGAGAGCGTAATCCTCTGGCCACTTGGTGAAGTAGTCCATAGCAGTTAGAATCCACCTGTTACCGCTGTCTGTGGTTGGAAACGGTCCAACTATGTCTACCCCCAGTCTCTCCATGGGCTCCCCTACTGGGAATTGTTGTAGGAGGGCGTGTGACTGACCTGGAGGTCCTTTCTTAGCAGCACACTCGTCGCACTGCCTGCAAAAGTCCTCCACATCCCTCCTGTGCCTGGCCCAATAGAAGCCTTTACGTACGCGCTTTAACGTTTTGGAGACCCCAAAATGCCCTGCGCCTACTCCCCCGTGAAGCTGCTGTAACACGCTCCCTTGCAGCCTTTTGGGAACCACTACCTGCCACGTCATTTCTCCAGTAGCTGGCTTTTTCCACCCCCTCTGGAGCACTCCCTCAGCCACTCTAAGGACTGAGAATTTAGCCCAGAGTCCTTTGGTGACTGGTGATAGAGGGGCTACTTCCCCCCACGGCGGTCGTCTTCTCTCTTCCACCCACCCCAGCACAGGACGCAGCTCTGCGTCCTCCTCCTGGCGACGCCTCCACTCCCCGACGTCCACAGCCTCAAGCTCCCGGCACTCTGTCACCCTCAGCTGACTCACCGTGGCGGTGACTCCCTCCTCCATGCACAGTTCCCTCTCTCGCTCCACCTGTTTGGCGCAGTACCCACAGCCGTCCTCAGCACACGGGCGGCGGGACAAGGCGTCTGCATTGCTGTGGCGAAGGCCGGCCCTGTGCTCCACCTGGAAGTCGTAGGGTTGCAGCTCCTCCAACCAGCGGGCGATCTGACCCTCTAGCTCCTTGAAGGAGAGAAGCCACTGCAGGGCGGAGTGATCCGTCCGCACCACAAACGGCAGGCCCCCCAGGTAGTACTTGAAATGGCGAACTGCTGCCACGACAGCCAAAAGCTCCCTCCTTGTCACTCAGTAGCGTTTTTCAGCCTTATCAAAAGTTCTGCTGTAATAAGCTACTACGTGCTCCCCGTCAGAACCACGCTGAGCACGCACAACCCCCAAGCCCTCATTGCTTGCGTCGGTGTCCAGGATAAACGGACGGTTCGGGTCTGGTGAGGACAGGACATGGGCCTCCACCAGGGCAAGTTTGAGGGCCTCAAACGCCCGCTGGTGCTCTTCGGTCCACTGAAAAACAGTGTCCTTCTTGAGAAGGTGGTTCAAATGAGCTGCTATCCCCGCAAACCCTTTCACAAACCTACGATAGTAGGATGCCAGACCCAGGAAGCTCTTAACCTCTTTTTTCCCCCTTGGAATTGGCCACCCCCTCACAGCCTCCACTTTGTCTGGCATCGTGCTGATACCCTCACCACCCAGCTGATGACCCAGGAACGCCACCTCCCTTTGCATGAAATGGCACTTTTCCGGGTGTAATTTTAGCCCCGCCCCCGAGATCCTCTCCAGCACTCACCTAAGTGCCCCCAGTGCCCCCTCAAACGATGTGCCGTGCACCAATATGTCGTCTAGGTACACGACACACTCGTCTCTCGGAACCCCCGCCAGCACTCTGTCCATGAGCCTCTCAAAGGTGGCAGGAGCATTACAAAGCCCGAAGCACAGCACCTTGAACTGCCAATGGCCCCTATCCGTGGAGAAGGCCGTTTTTTCACGTGCCCCAGGTGAGAGGGGCACCTGCCAGTAGCCACTGCGCAGATCAAGGGAAGAGAACCACGAGGACCCTCTGACGTGGTCTAGCGACTCATCGATCCTCGGTATGGGGTAAGAGTCTTTAGTGGTGACAGAATTTAGGCCCCTGTAGTCCGCACAAAACCTAAGTTTACCCCCTTTCTTAGGCACCATGACGACCGGCGCGGACCATGGGCTATCTGATGGCTCAATGAAATCAGCCCGCAACATGTCAGCAATAGCTGTGGCTGCTGCTTCCCTCTTGGCAAGGGGAATGCGACGGGGCCGAATTTTAATGGGTTGGTTGTCCCCAGTGTCGATGTCGTGCTGAACCAGGTGCGTTTGCCCTACCTCATCTTCCCCCCAAGCGAAGCTATCTTTAAAGTCAAACAGCAGCTGCTTTAACTTTCTCTGTTGTCTCTCATCCAGACCTTGACAGTTTTTCAGCCACACAGCCTCAACGGCGTCGATAACTTCCTCCTTCCCCTCGTCGGGCTGATGGGGTGAAGGAGCCAGTGTGTTTTGGGCTACTGGGATGCCTGTGCTTGCACCATTATGGGGAGTGAATGTCGTTGCCGCCGGAGACAGCTGCTGGGATGGCACAATGACCAAGGGAGCAGCCGGGACGACCAGTGGAGTTTCGGCAAGCTTGGAGGAAGACGGAGGGACAGCCCTGCCCCCTGCTGGCCCTCCCGAAGGCGACATTCCCACTGTGGGCCCCCCCGACAGCCTCAAAGTGGGGCTAAGTCCAACTGAGCCCCACAGTTTTTCAAAAAGTCCATTCCCAGTATACAGGGGTCCTGTACCGCTGCTACCCACACCGGACACCCCACAGTTCTCCCCCCCACAGTCACAGACAACCGACACTTCCCTAACATGGGGGCTAGCTAGCTCCCCCGTGACAGTCCGTAGCTGGACAAGGGTCGGCTCCACCCGCACCCCAACAGGTAGTATGTCTGGTCTCACCAGGGTTACTGTAGAGCCCGTGTCGACCAGGGCCAAACATTCCACCCCCTCTACCTTGACGATGACATTGCAGAAGTCCCCAATGGTGGTACGTCCCACCACAACTACCGGACTAGGAAACACGGTGGCAGCTACACCCTGGGGAAGCAGGTCCCCACCCTCTTGCCTGCGCTGCTGGGTACCTCTTCTGCTTACTGTGGGTTCGGGGGCGGAGGGGTGGGCCCGCGCTTCCCCCTGCGCGAGAACCCGCTGTCGTTTCCCTGGTGACGGGAGAATCTGCCACACTCCCGCTGAATGTGGCCAGGCTGGCCACAACCCCAGCAGACAATGGGAGTTGAGCTGACACTGCGATGTTGTCTGGAGCCCCTCTCAATGACAAGCGAAGCGGTCTTGACTAACCCGCCCAACTCGTCGACCCACTCTGGTTTGGTGACCCCCGGCACCCCGGCCGCCGCTGCTCTCACCTCTGGTTGACTGGCAACCTCCACTCTCACTCCCTCACCCCAGATCAGCTCCCTCTTCCTGGCTATCTCCACTGCAGCCCGCAGAGATGCTGGGTCCGACATCTGAACATGCTTACCCAGTTCGGTGGGGGAGAGCGCTCTAATAAAACTGTCCCGTGCCAGCTCGTCTTGCACCCCAATCGGCATAGTTGCATAAGCCCGCCTGGTCAGGCTCAGAATATCACTTGCCAACGCCTTTAATGATTCCCCCTGAAGTCTCTTTTTGTTACTCAGTTCAATCCGCAGCATGTTGGGCTGTGCATCGCTGCCGAAACGGCCCCCCAATGCCTCCACTAGCGCACCGTAGTCGCCCCTCTCGTCCGGGGCTAGCGTTAGCAGGCATTCCGACGCCTCCTCTGCCAGGCTCAGGGCAAGCTGTAACCCTTTCGTCTCGTCAGACCACCTCCCGGCTCTAGCCAACAACTCG
Organism: Coregonus lavaretus; assembly: GCF_964263955.1. Lineage (NCBI taxonomy): Eukaryota > Metazoa > Chordata > Actinopteri > Salmoniformes > Salmonidae > Coregonus > Coregonus lavaretus. Next base: position 56,073 of record NW_028163768.1, on the reverse strand, counting down.
AATTGAGTGAAAAAAACTTCCCATTTACCTTGTCCATTGAACTTTGGAAGTTTAGCCGCTACCGTGGCTAATGGCAATAGGGCGCTGCCATCTCTGTTTACATAAGGAGGCCCAGCCATTTCCGCACGCGGTGACGTCGATATCTCCGTCGCCGTGACGTCTGTTCTGGTCGAGCGGTTTGAAGGAAAACCCGCCCGTTCTGCCATCTTGCTGACTGACAATTTAACTTCCGCCATGTGGCTCTCCAGCTCTTCTACAGCCGTCATCGCCTGACCCTCCCGACCGGGTACACCCGAGCCCACAACGGACACTTTGTCCGACTCTTCCTTAACTTTCCGCCTCGCCCCGATCATCATGACCGTAGATGCGAGTCACGCTAAAGCTAACCACCGCCTATACTGAAACAGCTAACTCGCCTAATCTCGATCTATCCCGTCGTTCGAAAGCACTTCTGACACCAATGTAATGACCCAGCTGGGTCATAAAGTAAAAGAGAGACGGGCACCAGGTGTACAGGCAGAACACAGGTTTATTCCTGAATGGGCTATTGTCCAGGCCGCAGCCCACGCCGCTAAACCTCGAACATACACAAATATAACATGTCAAGTCAAGGGTCCCAAAACAGAAGAAAGAGAGATGAGACCGTAACCCCTATTTAAGCATTCCAAAACCCCGCGGGATTACCCATCATACCCCCCCAACCTTTCCATCTGTCCTGGCATATTTAACCCCTGCTAGCACCCATGAGAACGATAACACACCCACGAACACAGAACACAATACCGGGTCGTTACAATATGTTTTGATTTGTTTAACACTTTTTTGGTTACTACATGATTCCATATGTGTTATTTCATAGTTTTGATGTCTTCACTGTTACTCTACAATGTAGGAAATAGTAAAAATAAAGAAAAACCCTTGAATGAGTAGGTGTGTCCAAACTTTTTGACTGGTACTGTATATATTATTAAAGAGGTATGGATTAACCTGTAAAGTGTCACATAAGGCCAAACAAACAAACACACACACACGCGTACGTGCAAACACACACACACACAATATAGATCAATTAGCTACATTGTTATTATTGTATTATTTGTGACAGAAAAAGTGTTACAAGTGAACACCACGTTGTATAAAATTGTGAAATATAATTTCCCCCGCAATGCTTTGGTCACGTGTTCTTTTTTTATCTTCTTTTTTTCAGACTTCCTAGTGACCAACCAACTACACTTGCTTAGTCAGCAAACTTGCATTTCTGTAATAACAAGCGGTTTTAATGTAAAACATATTTTCCAGTACACATACATTTAATGTAAAACATATTTTCCAGTACACATACATTTAGTCTGGTATGTAATTGATTACACAGCTTCAAGAATTCAATTGAAATCGAGTGAAAACAAGAGCTGGCTACTTAAATTCCAGAACAGAAAGTGACAGCCCCAGCTAGCCAGCGCTAGAGACAATCATCAACGTGGAGAGGATGTGGTTGTGCCTTGTGCTGACTGACAGCTGCAGTCAGAGCTTGAGCGAGAAGACAGATGCAAGCCAGAGGTTGAGTCAAAGAGAAAACGCTGAGCAGCTTCTAAGAACACGGAATGTAGTGGAATGTTAAGGTAAGGATTATATTAATTTGGACACTTGGCTAATCAGGTGTAATCTAGCTAGCAAGGTAATTTAGCTAGCACCAAATAGCTCTGGACCAGAGCTAACTATCAAGCAGGTCAGTCAGCAAGCTATTGTAGCAGATATATTTATATTTTGCTATAGGACGTTTTGCTAAACGTGGCTAACGTTAGTTGATGTTTAAATCTCTTGTTCCCGAAGATTACTGACTGGGCATCCAGCTCCCAGTGAGTAATAAGATAGTTAAGTATCTAACAAGCTAACGTTAGCTAGTTAGCGATCTAATCAAAGAGACTCCATCTCTCAGATCTGATAGGTACTTAATTTAGCTAGTTAGTTAACTTTAGAACGTCTGTCTTGACAGCTGAACTAGGCTAACCTAACCCATGTCTATGCAAATACATTTTACTAATGTTATTTTGTAACAAATAGTTTGTATAACAACATTGATTTAGCAAGAGTGGTTTGTATTCTCTGATTTTACATGGATACTGGTATTCATTTTAAAGCTCCAATGCTTTTAAATCCTTCTCAGTCCCAGCTATAAGCGAGTTATTACAGTCACATTAAGCCTGGTCTCCTCTGAACTGAAGAGGCTCTAGGTTCTCTGCACTTTTAACATTCTCAGCATATTTGCATTACAGTGATAAGATATTCTGTATTGTCTATAATTGAAGCATGTCAAGTTCCATGAACTAGCAGATGATTTGTAGTCTGTTGGAACAAAAGGTAGTAATGCTGAAGATGGATCTTCTGCTCACTCCCTGCACTCAGACCACAACCACAACCTAAACATCAGGGAAAACAATAACTTTCCAAAAGTTTCCCTCAAAGTCTTTTAAACTAAACCTGTCAACATACAAGAAGACATCAGTTATCATTTTACAGTTTGGGTCAACAGCAGGAAAAATGCATCAAGTCTATTAAAAAGAAAGATTGGATTACAATCAGTGTGATGGAGTTCTGTGAAATACATTTTATATAACACTTATCAACCTCCTGATACAGTTTGATACGGCCAGCCGGTCGGTCTTACTATAGTGTTTAGGTCTAGTGTAATCACTGAAGAGTTGTTTGTGTCGTTGAGGGAGGTTTTTCAGTGCTGAATGTTTACACTGAGTAAACGCTCACATAGGCCTGTTGGCACTCGTAGTTGAAGCTGGCCAGCTGTTCCTCTCTGGTGTACCATTCAGTGACACTCCGGGGGGGAGGGGGGAGTTTCCCCTAGGTACAGATCTAGGATCAGCATCCCCTCCCCCAATTGTAACCGTAACCATTAGTGGAGGTAAATGCAAAACAGACCCAAGATCAGCGGCGGGGGGGCAACTTTAACCTACACCATTCAGTGACACAGATAACATTATGGTAAAATACACAAAGTACTATGTCTCGCGGGCCGGATTGAAGTGGAAGGCGGATAAGGGCCGTACTTTGCCCCCCCCATGCTTTATAGCCTACTGTACACTAAACTCTATAGTCTCTATAGCAGGGGTGGGCAAACCTTTTGGCTCAAGGGCCACATTGAGTTTTTGAAATCAATTGAAGGGCCACATACTATATGCGTGACAAAACTTGGGGGGGAGGGGATTTTCAGTGCTGAAAAAACACATACACACAGTACATACATTTAAAAAAACGTGACAGGGATATCACAAAAAAGTTGTTTACCATTGTGGAAATAAGCTGTGCCACTAGCGATCCTGGTTCGAATCCAGGCTCTGTCGTAGCCGGCCACGACCGGGAGACCCATGGGGCGGCGCACAATTGGCCCAGCGTCGTCCAGGGTAGGGGAGGGAATGGCCAGCAGGGATGTAGCTCAGTTGGTAGAGCATGGCGTTTGCAACGCCAGGGTTGTGGGTTCGATTCCCACGGGGGGCCAGTATGGGGGGTAAAAAAAAAAAATATATGTACTAACTGTAGGTCGCTCTGGATAAGAGCGTCTGCTAAATGACAAAAAAAAAATCTAAAAATCTAAACATGTAAAATGGAAACAGCAAGTAAACTCTCACATATTGCCCCTCATGTTTCAGGTTGGCCAGCTGTTCATCTGCAGTATACCAATCCAATCAGTGTACCATTCAGTAAACCATTCAGTGACACAGATACAACCACACAGCAGAGTAGTGTGTAGGAATGTACTGACACCTATTTTCTGAGTTACAGTTACTGTCGTCAGAGCAACTTGTTTGATTGGTCTCTGAGATGGGGATGTCACAGCAAAAGCGCAGCCCTGTTCCATGGTTGTACCTTATTAACATCCTTGTAGATTACTCTAGCTCGCTGTCAATGTCAGGGGGGTTTTTCTTCTCCTTAGCTGTTACAGATGAAGACATTGCATTGGCTACATTCCAATGTCCATACCTGCATAACCACTTTGAGAATGCATGCCAAATACATTCTAAGTGGTATACTAGTAGAGAAGAAGAAGCTGATGATAATTATGTTGGATCACTATGCTAGGGCTAGGCTATACATTGCTCTCTAATACTATAGTGGTGGTTTTAGCCCAACTGCATAGCACCAGAATTCATTCCACCACACAAATTAACACAGGATAATGGATGAATGAAAATCCTTCTCCAGATGGCTGTAGCCTACTGTACACTAAACTCTAGTCTCTATAGCCTAGTGTACACTAAACTCTAGTCTCTATAGCCTAGTGTACACTAAACTCTAGTCTCTATAGCCTAGTGTACACTAAACTCTAGTCTCTATAGCCTAGTGTACACTAAACTCTAGTCTCTATAGCCTAGTGTACACTAAACTCTAGTCTCTATAGCCTAGTGTACACTAAACTCTAGTCTCTATAGCCTAGTGTACACTAAACTCTAGTCTCTATAGCCTAGTGTACACTAAACTCTAGTCTCTATAGCCTAGTGTACACTAAACTCTAGTCTCTATAGCCTAGTGTACACTAAACTCTAGTCTCTATAGCCTAGTGTACACTAAACTCTAGTCTCTATAGCCTAGTGTACACTAAACTCTAGTCTCTATAGCCTAGTGTACACTAAACTCTATAGACTACTGTACACTAATCTCTAGTCTCTAGCCTACTGCACACTAAACTCTCTATAGCCTAGTGTACACTAAACTCTAGTGTCTATAGCCTAGTGTACACTACACTATAGTCTACAGCCTAGTGTACACTAAATTCTAGTCTCTATAGCCTAATGTAAACTAAACTCTATAGACTACTGTACACTAACCTCTAGTCTGTATAGCCTACTGCACACTAAACTCGTCTCTATAGCCTAATGTACACTAAACTCTATAAACTACTGTACACTAATCTCTAGTCTCTAGCCTACTGTACACTAATCTCTAGTCTCTAGCCTACTGTACATTAAACTCTAGTCTCTAGCCTACTGTACATTAAACTCTAGTCTCTATAGCCTAGTGTACACTAAACTCTCTAGTCGCTATAGCAGGGGTGGGCAAACCTTTTGGCTCAAGGGCCACATTGAGTTTTTGAAACCAATTGAAGGGCCACATACTATATGCGTGACAAAACATGTGAAGCCTTTATTCATTTTCACATTGACACGTAACTACTAGTGTACTGTAGGTGTACATATGCTTGCAGAACAATTCTACCCTTGTACCATCTCTACCCTTGTTTTTTGTGAACACATTTTTCATTTTTATTTCACAATTGATATACTTTATAACATCACAGTCAAACACACACACAGATTCTGCATCTCTACCCTTGTAAAGTACAATCAAACTTACAGTCACAATATGCAAACTTAAAAATAGATAATAATCCTTGCCTACCCCAGTCACGGTTATTCAAGTCTTAATGTGAACAATGGGTCTGGTCACCTCTCTTGGTAAGGGCATCAAAGTCTGGTGTCATCTTTGATGTAGAGATTCTCAGAACAGCTGACAAGTGGTCATTTGTTAAATTTGACCTGTGACGGGATTTGTTGTAATTCATGACTGAGAACGTTTGTTCACACACATTTTACATTTACGTCATTTAGCAGACGCTCTTATCCAGAGCGACTTACAGTTAGTGCATAACATTTTTTTTCTTCATACCCCCTGTGGGAATCGAACCCACAACCCTGGCGTTGCAAACGCCATGCTCTATCAACTGAGCTACATCCCTGCCGGCCATTCCCTCCCCTACCCTGGGCCAATTGCGCGCCACCCCATGGGTCTCCCGGTCGCAGCCGGCTACAACAGCTCTGCTAGCACTGCGATGCAGTGCCTTAGACCACTGCGCCACTCGGAGGATACACACATGTGGACCCGAATAAAACAAGCATCACATGTGCTTTTTAATGTTTGAAACGTTGTTTCATTCAGTGAGCCATAGAACTGGTCTATTGTTGCTGTTTTGTACTTCTCCTTCAAAGCACTGTCACATTGGATGTTGATGAGCTCCAATTGTGTCTGGTGGTGCTTTCTCACTGTCGAAAGACATGGGGCATGATACAAGCTCCAGCTCAGTCTCAATCTTGGTGAAGTCTGAGAAGCGACGGGAAAACTCAGCATGCAGGTCGATCAAAGTGTTACTGTATGTCTCAGTGCGGCACTGCGATGTGGGCGCGTTCAGTGCGGCCAGTTTCAGAAAATGAGCGAGAGACCGGCTGCTCATTTGTCTGGAGAACAACATAAGTTTGGCCTTGAATGATTTCACGTTGGAATACAGTTCATGCACAAAAACACAATTTCCCTGCAGTTTCACATTTAGATCGTTCATATGCCCCAATATGTCCAAACCGAAAGCAAAGTCGCCCAGCCAGTCTGTGTCTTGCAACTCAGAGAAGTCGTCAGCTTTACCAACCTTATCAAGGAACATACCTACAGTTGAAGTCTGAAGTTTACATACACTTAGGTTGGAGTCATTAAAACTCGTTTTTCAACCACTCCACAAATTTCTTGTTAACAAACAATAGTTTTGGCAAGTCGGTTAGGAGATCTGCTTTGTGCATGACACAAGTAATTTTTCCAACAATTGTTTACAGACAGATTATTTCACTTATAATTCACAGTATCACAATTCCAGTGGGTCAGAAGTTGACATACACTAAGTTGACTGTGCCTTTAAACAGCTTGAAAAATTCAAAAAAATGATGTCATGGCTTTAGAAGCTTCTGATAGGCTAATTGACATCATTTGAGTCAATTGGAGGTGTACCTGTGAATGTATTTCAAGGCCTACCTTCAAACTCAGTGCCTCTTTGCTTGATATCAATGGGAAAATCAAAAGAAATCAGCCAAAACCTCTACAAGTCTGTCTCATCCGTGGGAGCAATTTCCAAACGCCTGAAGGTACCACGTTCATCTGTACAAACAATAGTATGCAAGTATAAACACCATGGGACCACGCAGCCGTCATACCGCTCAGGAAGGAGACGCGTTCTGTCTCCTAGAGATGAACGTACTTTGGTGCGAAAAGTGCAAATCATTCCCAGAACAACAGCAAAGGACCTTGTGAAGATGCTGGAGGAAACAAGTACAAAACTATCTACAGTGGGGAGAACAAGTATTTGATACACTGCCGATTTTGCAGGTTTTCCTACTTACAAAGCATGTAGAGGTCTGTAACAAAAATCCAGAAAATCACATTGTATGATTTTTAAGTAATTAATTTGCATTTTATTGCATGACATAAGTATTTGATTACCTACCAACCAGTAAGAATTCCGGCTCTCACAGACCTGTTAGTTTTTCTTTAAGAAGCCCTCCTGTTCTCCACTCATTACCTGTATTAACTGCACCTGTTTGAACTCGTTACCTGTATAAAATACACCTGTCCACACACTGAATCAAACAGACTCCAACCTCTCCACAATGGCCAAGACCAGAGAGCTGTGTAAGGACATTAGGGATAAAATTGTAGACCTGCACAAGGCTGGGATGGGCTACAGGACAATAGGCAAGCAGCTTGGTGAGAAGGGAACAACTGTTGGCGCAATTATTAGAAAATGGAAGTTCAAGATGACGGTCAATCACCCTCGGTCTGGGGCTCCATGCAAGATCTCACCTCGTGGGGCATCAATGATCATGAGGAAGGTGAGGGATCAGCCCAGAACTACACGGCAGGACCTGGTGAATGAGCTGAAGAGAGCTGGGACCTCAGTCTCAAAGAAAACCATTAGTAACACACTACGCCGTCATGGATTAAAATCCTGCAGCGCACGCAAGGCCCCCCAGCTCAAGCCAGCGCATGTCCAGGCCCGTCTGAAGTTTACCAATGACCATCTGGATGATCCAGAGGAGGAATGGGAGAAGGTCATGTGGTCTGATGAGACAAAAATAGAGCTTTTTGGTCTAAACTCCACTCGCCGTGTTTGGAAGGAAGAAGAATGATGAGTACAACCCCAAGAACACCATCCCAACCATGAAGCATGGAGGTGGAAACATCATTCTTTGGAGATGCTTTTCTGCAAAGGGGACAGGACGACTGCACCGTATTGAGGGGAGGATGGATGGGGCCATGTATCGCGAGATCTTGGCCAACAACCTCCTTCCCTCAGTAAGAGCATTGAAGATGGGTCGTGGCTGGGTCTTCCAGCATGACAACGACCCGAAACACACAGCCAGGGCAACTAAGGAGTGGCTCCGTAAGAAGCATCTCAAGATCCTGGAGTGGCCTAGCCAGTCTCCAGACCTGAACCCAATAGAAAATCTTTGGAGGAAGCTGAAAGTCCGTATTGCCCAGCGACAGCCCCGAAACCTGAAGGATCTGGAGAAGGTCTGTATGGAGGAGTGGGCCAAAATCCCTGCTGCAGTGTGTGCAAACCTGGTCAAGACCTACAGGAAACGTATGATCTCTGTAATTGCAAACAAAGGTTTCTGTACCAAATATTAAGTTCTGCTTTTCTGATGTATCAAATACTTATGTCATGCAATAAAATGCAAAATTAATTACTTAAAAATCATACAATGTGATTTGCAAGCCAAACACCATCTCAACCGTGAAGCACGGGGGTGGCAGCATCATGCTGTAAGGGTGCTTTGCTGCAGGAGGGTCTGGTGCACTTCACAAAATAGATGGCATCATGAGGAAGGAAAGTTATGTGGATATATTGAAGCAACATCTCAAGAGTCAGGAAGTTAAAGCTTGGTCGCAAATGGGTCTTCCAAATGGACAATGACCCCAAGCATACTTCCAAAGTTGTGGCAAAATGGCTTAAGGACATCAAAGTCAAGGTTTTGGAGTGGCCATCACAAAGCCCTGACCTCAATCCTATAGAAAATTTGTGGGCAAAACTGAAAAAGCGTGTGCGAGCAAGGAGGCCTACAAACCTGACTCAGTTACACCAGCTCTGTCAGGAGGAATGGGCCAAAATTCACCCAACTTATTGTGGGAAGCTTGTGGAAGGCTACCCGAAACGTTTGACCCAAGTTAAACAATTTAAAGGCAATGCTACCAAATACTAATTGAGTGTATGTAAACTTCTGATAAACTGGGAATGTGATGAAATAAATAAAAGCTGAAATAAATCATTCTCTCTACTATTATTCTGACATTTCACATTCTTAAAATAAAGTGGTGATCCTAACTGACCTAAGACAGGGAATTTTTACTAGGATTAAATGTCAGGAATTGTGAAAAACTGAATTTAAATGTATTTGGCTAAGGTGTATGTAAACCTCCGACTTCAACTGTATCTCCCCTCTCAGTTCCCACACACTGCAAAATACTTTTCCCAGGCTTAGCCAGTGCACATTTGAATGGTACAGTATGAAAAAATGTATGCACTCACTAACTGTAAGTCGCTCTGGATAAGAGCGTCTGCTAAATGACTAAAATGTAAATGTACAGCTAGTCCTGGTGTCATTGAGCAGCTGAATGAACTGACGATGGTTAAACCCCCTTGCCCGTATAAAGTTGACATGTTTTACAACCACTTTGACAACATTTTCCAGCTTTAACACACTTTTAGCATGCTTGCTTGAAAATTGACGATTGAGATTATATTCCTTAAAAACGGCAACACTTTCTTGGCATATCAGACATATGTAGGCTAACACATCATCACATGTAGGCTATTTTCGGAGTGGAAAGGCACAGAGTGGATGAAAGCGTATCAAAGTTCCTGTCTAAAGCCTCAGTCAGTCAATGCTGCTGTAGTGAGTATCCCTGCTGAATAAAATAAAATAATAAATAAATATTAATGCTGTGATTACACTCAAATCAAATCAAATTGTATTTGCCACATGCGCCGAATACAACAGGTGTAGACATTACAGTGAAATGCTTACTTACAAGCCCTTAACCAACAATGCAAAGTAAAACAAATAAAAAAAAGTGTTAACTAAAGCAAATAACTAAAGAGCAGCAGTAAAATAAAATAACAGTAGGGAGGCTATATACAGGGGGGTACCGGTGCAGAGTCAATGTGCGGGGGCACCGGCTAGTCGAGGTAATTGAGGTAATATGTACATGTGGGTAGAGGTAAAGTGACTGCATAAATAATAAACAGAGTAGCAGCAGAGTAAAAAAGGGGGACTTGGTGGTGGTGGGGGGGCAGTGCAAATTGTCCAGGTAGTCATGATTAGCTGTTTAGGAGTCTTATGTCCAATATTAGTAAAAAAAGTATGTTGCTGTCCATTCTTCTTTAAACACACGACATTCAGAGTCCACTTTTCTCATTTTCGCAGCACTCATTTTTCACGTCAAAAGTCATCAAGCAAAAATCGTAACTCAAATATAATAATATTTAATACATTTTGAAAAATGTCTCGCGGGCCGGATTGAAGTGGCCGGCGGGCCAGATGCGGGCCGTACTTTGCCCCCCGCTCTATAGCCTACTGTACAGTAAACCCTAGTCTCTAGCCTACTGTACACAAAACTCTATAGTCTCTATAGCCTAGTGTACACTAAACTCTATAGTCTATATAGCCTAGTGTACACTAAACTCTAGTCTCTATAGCCTAGTGTACACTAAACTCTAGTCTCTATAGCCTAGTGTACACTAAACTCTTGTCTCTATAGCCTAGTGTACACTAAACTCTATCGTCTCTATACTCTGAAACAGCAGCAAAGCATCCACCCTGTGGTCAGTCAGACCTTCATAAGATTAAACACTGCTAGGGCTGTCCAGACTCCCTTTTTAAAATCACCTGTGACAGAAGATGCTAGATCAGGTGGCATCTAGATTAGTGATAGTGTAGCAACGGGGCAGTGTAGCCAGCCAGCGATGGTGGACCCAAAGCCTCCTGTAGCTGGTGGCCTAGGCCTACTTGTTTTGGATTCTGCAGAGCTCACACAGTCTTACTCCAAAGAGGAGGCAGAGATTCTCCCTAAGCCTTCTGTCAGACTGCTGGTCCGAATCCCTCCCTCCCCAGCCCCACCAAGGGCTATCAGATTCAGTGGGAGGAAGGTGTGATGGACGGCTAATATAAAAGAGCTTTTGTTTAGTGGCGTTCTCTACTTTGTAACCCCAGGCCTCGGAGTCCCTTGGCCAGTGACCAGAGCTTTGAGTGTGAAAGAGGCATGGGCCTGGTAATGCCTCGAAGGACTGAAATGGAGACTCATGCTTAGTGACTCAACAATGCTGCAGCACACATCATGCAAATACTCTCCTCAGTTTGTGAAAGAACTGAATTTGACGAAGTTTAAGGGTGTATTGGCCTATGGTCTATCATATAAACATCTATTTAGGGGGTAACATCCTTGCCATCCTCTCAGAATTTCCCTGTCAAGATCAAAGATGTATTCTTTTCCAGAGTTAAATTTACAATGTTATAGTAAAGCAGTCTAGTCTTGATGATGGAAAAAATCTCAATGGTACAGTAGGAAGCTGGAGTGTGTGTGGACGGAACACATCATCACATGTAGGCTATTTTCGGAGTGGAAAGGCACAGAGTGGATGAAAGCGTATCAAAGTTCCTGTCTAAAGCCTCAGTCAGTCAATGCTGCTGTAGTGAGTATCCCTGCTGAAATATTAATGCTGTGATTACACTCAAATCAAATCAAATTGTATTTGCCACATGCGCCGAATACAACAGGTGTAGACATTACAGTGAAATGCTTACTTACAAGCCCTTAACCAACAATGCAAAGTAAAACAAATAAAAAAAAGTGTTAACTAAAGCAAATAACTAAAGAGCAGCAGTAAAATAAAATAACAGTAGGGAGGCTATATACAGGGGGGTACCGGTGCAGAGTCAATGTGCGGGGGCACCGGCTAGTCGAGGTAATTGAGGTAATATGTACATGTGGGTAGAGGTAAAGTGACTGCATAAATAATAAACAGAGTAGCAGCAGAGTAAAAAAGGGGGACGTGGTGGTGGTGGGGGGGCAGTGCAAATTGTCCAGGTAGTCATGATTAGCTGTTTAGGAGTCTTATGGCTTGGGGGTAGAAGCTGTTGAGAAGCCTTTTGGACCTAGACTTGGCGCTCCGGTACCGCTTGCCGTGCGGTAGCAGAGAGAACAGTCTATGACTAGGGTGGCTGGAGTCTTTGACAATTTTGAGGGCCTTCCTCTGACACCGCCTGGTATAGAGGTCCTGGATGGCAGGAAGCTTGGCCGTATGCACTACCCTCTGTAGTGCCTTGCGGTCAGAGGCCGAGCAGTTGCCATACCAGGCGGTGATGCAACCAGTCAGGATGCTCTCGATGGTGCAGCTGTATAACTTTTTGAGGATCTGAGGACCCATGCCAAATGTTTTCAGTCTCCTGAGGGGGAATAGGCTTTGTCATGCCCTCTTCACGACTGTCTTGGTGTGTTTGGACCATGATAGTTCGTTGGTGATGTGGACACCAAGAAACTTGAAGCTCTCAACCTGTTCCACTACAGCCCCGTCGATGAGAATGGGGGCGTGCTCAGTCCTCTTTTTTTTCCTGTAGTCCACAATCATCTCCTTTGTCTTGATCACGTTGAGGGAGAGGTTGTTATCCTGGCATCACACGGCCAGGTCTCTGACCTCCTCCCTATAGGCTGTCTCATTGTTGTCGGTGATTAGGCCTACCACTGTTGTGTCGTCTGCAAACTTAATGAAGGTGCTGGAGTCGTACCTGGCCATGCAGTCATGGGTGAACAGGGAGTACAGGAGGGTACTGAGCACGCACCCCTGAGGGGCCCCCGTGTTGAGGATCAGCGTGGCAGATGTGTTGTTACCTACCCTTACCACTCAGTGACAGCAGTGATGATGGAGATGGGTTTAGAAGTATCTGCCCTCTTTGACTTGCCTCTGGTCTGCCTGTCTTTTGAGTTGAGCTATTTGACTGTATCTAAGCCTACATGTTTTTTTTTGCCTACATGTTGTTAACACTAGAAGAACGGTAGAACAACATTAGGCCTAGACTGTTGCCTAACCCTATCACCTCAGAGAACCTTGGCTATATAGTACACTTAGAAAAAATTGTTCCAAAAGGGTTCTCCGGCTGTCCCCATGGGAGAACCCTTTGAAGAACCATTTTGGGTTCCATGTAGAACCCTCTGTGGAAAGGGTTCTTCAAAGGGTTCTCCCATCGGGACAGTAGAGTAACCCTTTTAGGTTCTAGATATAACTTTCTAGGGTGTGCAATGTGCGTTGCCTCCTGTATAAAATGTTGGATTTGATTAAAGATGCAATATACAGAAATCGCTCCGCCATTTCCTGGTTGCTAAAATTCTAATAGTTCGCCTCATTTCAGTTTGTGACAAAACAGTGTAGAGAATCATTGTACCATCTAAACCGCTGTGAAATATTTTTTCCATAAGTAAAATGTATTTTGTATTTTCAGCTGTTTGAAGCTGGTGTACAAAACCGAAAGTAAAAGATGAAAAAACAACTGAAGAACGGGAAGCATAGAATAGCGCACATAGAACAGATCTACCGCTTCTTAGACTTGCTTTCAATGAGAATTACAGGTCGACCAAAAAGTTACGTATTGTAGCTGTAAATTGAAGCATCTCAACACCACAGAGTAGTAGCCTATAATTCCACCAGTGATCTATCTTTGCTATTTCTATTTAATTTCAGCTTACATCTAGCCCTGAATTTGTCATTATTGATATTGGATGATGATGATGATTGTCATCAGTTTAGTCAATTTGAGCGGCATCATTAGCAGTGTTTTCTCATTTAGCTGTAAACAGATGTCTCTGTCGAACATTAGCGCTGCCACTGAGTGGAATGAAATGAGCATAAAATCATTTGCCTTTAAGCGTTTTGTGCTTAATCAAATCTTGTTGTCGTGTGGAACGCTCTGAGTGAGAATTTTAATTAATCAATATATTTTTAATCAACGGGTAGGCCTATCCTCCACCCCCCCACTGTTATCATGGAGTTCAAATTGATAATGATTTCTATCACAGTTATGCATGAAACTTGTTATAATCACTATTATTCAGCCGTTGAAATGGAAATATTTAAGATGACAAAATCTCGTATTTAATTTAGAGTGATCAACACAGTGTTTAACATATTTGGACTTTCTGTAATACACAATTTCCAGTGTTCTATTTGTAACAGTCAAGGTGCAGGTTGATGGTCGCGAGACTTGTTATGGATGATGGTCATATCTGTTGATAGTGACGCCAGACTGGAGGGAAAAGGACTGAAGACACACTGATTATCCATTGTTGTATTGATGACATTCTATGAACACTGATTCTGTAGCAGCTGACAGTCACTGCCTTTAGTTTTGTCTTCCTTCAAGCCTCTGGGGCTGGTGTTTACAGAACATTTGGTGTGGTCTTAATAGGATATAAAGGTCCAGTCTCCAAGAGGCCAGTTTGACATTTTCTTTGCTTCTGTGCTGGAGGTGTCTCCCTGTTGCAACTTGTAATAAACCGGATAGATTTTTTATTAACTACGACTGCTCTCCTTTTTGTTCACCTGGAAATTCCTATTACAGCCTTTATAAGTGGTGTAGGTCTAACGGTTCACTGTCATGGTTCAAGGCTGTCATGAATCGACTTATAACTCAGCTCAAGGTGTCGAATACTTTCATCATAGGCCAAACTTCAAACTGGACCTAAACATTTTCTCAGCCCTCCTTGCTGTTTGTTGTGTTTTCCACAGAGCTGTGTGGCCTGGGCACTCTTGAGTGGCAGCTGGTGAGACTCCACGCGACTGGTTGCTGGGGACGATGAGGGTGCGTTGCTCCCGGAAGCTGGGCTTCCTAGCGAAGACCTTCTTCCTGCTGTGGGTGCTCTGGCTGGGCTACATGCTCCTAGCCCGCTCGGCCGCCTCCTCCACAGGGGCCGATGGAGGGGAGGACGGAGGGGGCCTTAACCTGCTGGTCAGGCACTTCTCCACCGTGGAGGAGCAGGGAGGCGAGCAGCTGGCCAGGCCTGTGTACGTGAAGGCGCCAGCGGACGCAAACGCGCACGGGGAGTGGGGCAAGGCCACCAGGCTGAACCTCAGCCCGGAGGAGAGGAAGCAGGAAGAGGACAGCGTGGAGAGATACGCTATTAATATCTTTGTCAGTGATAAGATCTCCCTGCACCGACACATCCAGGACAGCAGGATGAAAGAGTGAGTAGCCAAATGATCTTCATCTTCACATAGTGATGGTGGCAGCCCAACACCCATGTGATAATGTTATATTATTTCCCCTAACTAAGCCCCCTAATAAAACACAGACCCAGTGAGAACACTCATATAAAATCATGTTCTTTTCGCAACATGTAGCGCATGTGGGTTGAGCTACATGATATGTGTGTGTATGAATGCCTCAATTCTCTGAAGGGATGGCTTGAATAAATCAATTTTACACACATTTGTTAATGCACAAATAAGCATTGAAAGCCAAATCCTAATTTCAAATACAGTCACACAACTCGAACTTTCGTGCAAGTCAAGCATGACATCAATTAGTGGCACACTAACACAAGTTGAGATCTGGCAAATAATAACAGAGTCTTTGATCTTCTTGTGAGGTGCAGATATTGCTTGGAATGTAGCAGATTTGTTACCTACTACTGTGCTGTTAATCTATATTGTGAAGCTTACCCTTGCTTACATAGAGATAAGCAACAAGACGGGTTACTACTTGTCCATAATCAAGCTACTACTACGCACACACACACACACACACACACACACACAATTATCGCTCTGGTTGCAAGCTCGTGTTTTTGCTACTTTTCCATAATTCCGCTTGAGTTTCAATAATAATAAATAAATAATAATATGCCATTTAGCAGACGCTTTTATCCAAAGCGACTTACAGTCATGCGTGCATACATTTTTGTGTATGGGTGGTCCCGGGGATCGAACCCACTACCTTGGCGTTACAAGCGCCGTGCTCTACCAGTTGAGCTACAGAGGACCACGAGCTAATGACTTCCAATAAACACTGAATCTGTCTGGGCTCGCTGTCAGCTTCCAATAAACACTGAATCTGTCTAGGCTCACTGTCAACTTCCAATAAACACTGAATCTGTCTGGACTCGCTGTCAGCTTCCAATAAACACTGAATCTGTCTAGGCTCGTGGTCAACTTCCAATAAACACTGAATCTGTCTGGGCTCGCTGTCAGCTTCCAATAAACACTGAATCTGTCTGGACTCGCTGTCAGCTTCCAATAAACACTGAATCTGTCTAGGCTCGTGGTCAACTTCCAATAAACACTGAATCTGTCTGGGCTCGCTGTCAGCTTCCAATAAACACTGAATCTGTCTAGGACACTGTCAACTTCCAATAAACACTGAATCTGTCTGGACTCGCTGTCAGCTTCCAATAAACACTGAATCTGTCTAGGCTCGTGGTCAACTTCCAATAAACACTGAATCTGTCTGGGCTCACTGTCTCAAGCAAACTGTCACATGTACGCTGCTCCAAAGAGTGACTGATTGTGTGGTCTTTCTTGCAGTCAGCTTATAACGTGATTCGTATCCCCATCATTTCAGGGAACCACATTGATATGCATTACAGCTATCATATTATGCATAATACTATGATGTTTTTTGTGCTTAGGTTTTCATCTGCAAATGGTTTAATTTAGTAATAAGGATAATATCCATCTATATTAGGAGGGGATATTGTCTGTTGCTCTTCATTCCCTTAATCTTGACATTTATTTCGGTACTTTGAAAGATTAGCCTTTGATAGGCTCAAAGAGATCCTCCTAACAACAACTCTCTCTTTCATTTGAGGACAGATGCAGAGCTAAGACGTTTGACTACCGCCGTCTGCCGACCACGTCAGTGATCATAGCGTTCTACAACGAGGCCTGGTCCACCCTGCTCAGGACCATCCACAGTGTTCTGGAGAGCACACCCGCTGTCCTCCTGAAGGAGATCATCCTCATAGACGACTTTAGTGACCGAGGTGAGACGGAGCATGTAGATCAGGGGTATTTAAATCCCACCCTTGAGGTAGGAGTACTGCTGGTATTCTATTCTACCTGATAATTAATTGCACCCACCTTGTGTCCTCCCAGGTCTAAATCTGTCCTTGATTAGAGGGGAACAATGAAACTGGCTTTGCCTGATTAAGACCTTTTTTTTTTTTTTTTTTATATAAATTGGGAACATCAACAGTGTAGATGAAGGGGAGAGGACAGGTTAAAGAAGGATTTTTAAGCTTTGAGACAATTGAGACATGGATTGTGTATGTGTGCCATTCAGAGGGTGAATGGACAAGACAAAAGATTGAAGTGCCTTTGAACGGGGTATGGTAGTAGGTGCCAGGCGCACCGGTTTGAGTGTGTCAAGAACTGCAACGCTGCTGGGTTTTTCACGCTCAACAGTTTCCGTGTGTATCAAGAATGATCCACCACCCAAAGGACATCCAGCCAACCTGACACAACTGTAGGATGCATTGGAGTCAACATGGGCCAGCATCCCTGTGGAACGCTTTCGACACCTTGTAGAGTCCATGCCCCGATGAATTGAGGCTGTTCTGAGGGCAAAAAGGGGTGCAACTCAATATTAGGAAGGTGTTTATTAGGTACACCCATCTAGTACCTGGTCGAACCCCCCTTTGCCTCCAGAACAGCCTGAATTCTTCAGGGCATGGAAACGTTGCTCAATTGGTATCAAAGGACCTAACATGTGCCAGAAAAACATTCCCCACACCATTACACCACCGCCACCAGGATGGGGCCATGAACTCATGCTGCTTACTCAAAATCCTGACTGCCATCAGCATGACGCAACAGGAACCGGGATTTGTTGGACCAGGCAATGTTTTTCCATTCCTCAATTGTCCAGTGTTGGTCGCGTGCCCACTGGAGCTGCTTCTTCTTGTTTTTAGCTGATAGGAGTGGGAACCCGGTGTGGTCGTCTGCTGAAATAGCCATCCGTGACAAGGACTGACGAGTTGTGCTTTCCGAGATGCCGTTCTGCACACCACTGTTATACTGCACAATTAATTGCCTGTTTGTGGCATGCCTGTTTGCACGATTTTTTCCATTCTCCTTCGACCTCTCATCAATGAGCTGTTTTCGCCCACAGGACTGCCGCTGACTGGATGTTTTTAATTTGTCGTACCATTCTCGGTAAACCTAGACACTGTCGTGTGTGAAAAGCCCAGGAGGCCTGCCATTTCCGAGAAACTGGAAACGACGTGCCTGGCACCGACGATCATACCATGCTCAAAGTTGCTTAGGTCACTCGTTTTGCCCATTCTAACAGTCAAACGAACAGTAACCTGTCTGCCTGCTTTATTTAGCAAGCCACAGCCATGCAACTCACTGTCTGTAGGAGCGAACTATTTTCGTGAAAGGGGTGGTGTACCTAATAATCTGGCCACTGACTGTATAT
Source organism: Coregonus lavaretus (assembly GCF_964263955.1). Lineage (NCBI taxonomy): Eukaryota > Metazoa > Chordata > Actinopteri > Salmoniformes > Salmonidae > Coregonus > Coregonus lavaretus. The sequence goes on along the minus strand of NW_028163768.1, from coordinate 37,783 downwards.
CTGACATGAGATGAGATAGGCCAGAGAAAGTTTAGTGAGAGAGAAATAACATAACTCTCCTGGTCCTAGTGTGGTTATGAGAGAGAGAGAGAGAGAGAGAGAGAGAGAGAGAGAGAGAGAGAGAGAGAGAGAGAGAGAGAGAGAGAGAGAGAGAGAGAGAAGAGAGAGAGAGAGAGAGAGAGAGAGAGAGAGAGAGAGAGAGATGAAGAGAGAGAGAGAGAGAGAGAGAGAGAGAGAGAGAGAGAGAGAGAGAGAGAGAGAGAGAGAGAGAGAGAGAGAGAGAGAGAGAGAGAGAGAGAGAGAGAGAGAGAGAGAGAGAGAGAGAGAGAGAGAGAGATTGACATCTATCTCTCTGTGTGAAACCCAGTCTATCTGAAGTCTCAGCTAGAGCAGTACATCAGTAACTGGGAGCGTGTCCGCCTCATCCGCACCAACAAGAGGGAGGGGCTGGTCAGGGCGAGGCTAATTGGCGCCACGTACGCCACGGGGAACGTACTGACCTTCCTGGACTGTCACTGCGAGTGTGTCCCCGGCTGGATCGAGCCGCTGCTGGAGAGGTGTGTGTGTCAATTAGCCACCATATTGACAATGTGATTACAGTTAGTTTCAATACTCTATGAATGGGATGGGACTGGTCATGAGGGTTGCACAACGTTCATTGCATACTGTAGTAACAAGATGTTCTGCAGAGAAGCATAAAATAATACTTTTTTAAATCGATTTGCCAATTGGCCTTCCTGGTCAAGTATAGTGACACAATATTATTACTTTTATCACATATAAATTAGGACTGTCTCATCATGAAAACCTTCCAGGGACAGGACTCAGTTTACACCTCTGTCTTTCAGTGAGTGTCCTTTCTTACACCATATATATTCTACTCCCTCCAGGATTGGTGAGAATGAGAGCACCATCGTGTGTCCGGTGATCGACACCATCGACTGGAACTCGTTTGAGTTCTACATGCAGACAGATGAGCCCATGATCGGGGGCTTCGACTGGAGGCTGACCTTCCAGTGGCACGCTCTCCCTGAGGTCGAACGCAAGAAACGCAAGTCCCGCATCGAACCCATCAGGTCGGTACTGTCTGGTCATCAGTTTGTTTACAAATTGAGATCTCTGACTGCGTCCAAAATGCCACCCTATTCCCTATATAGTGCACTACTTTTGACCAAGACCATAGGGCTCTGACTAAAAGTTATCATCCGAACTCAGATACTCTCCGGCCTTGTTTGAAATGTTTTGAAATGAATCTTTCCTTCTCTCCTCCAATCCTTGAGTTAATCAGTTATCTACCTAAGTTCGGTTGGTGACACAACTAGACCAAAACATTGCTTTCACTTTTGCTACCCTCATGGCCAGGTGACAGGTCATTTTAAAATGTCAAGTCTCTCTCTGACTGTTGATGGTGCTCACCTCCATGTTCCACTATGCTCTCTCTCTCTCAGATCTCCTACCATGGCTGGTGGGCTGTTTGCAGTGAGCAAGGCCTACTTTGAGTACCTGGGCACATACGACATGGGCATGGATGTGTGGGGAGGAGAGAACCTAGAACTGTCCTTTAGGGTGAGTACTGGACACTGTCACTGACACTGTGGCATCAACATCTCTGGCTGGACACTGTCTTTTAATATGGCATCAACATCTCAGTGCCTGGATACTGTCTTTCAATATGGCATCAACATCTCAGTGGCTGTGGCATTTGCTGTTCATCTATTGCCTTTCAGGTCCTGGGTAAAAAATTGAAAGGAAACTCACCTGCATTATGATCTATGCTCCCAAAAAGGGATGTGATCGGCCTCCCGAGTGGCGCAGTGGTCCAAGGCACTGCATCGCAATGCTGAGGCGCCACTACAGCCTGAGGTTCGATCCCAGGCTGTGACACAGCTGGCCGTGACTGGGAGCCCCAATTGGCCCAGTGCCGTCAGTGTAGGGGAGGGTTTGGCTGGGGGGCTTTCCTTGGCTCATCGCGCTCTAGTGACTCCTTGTGGCGGGCCGGGCGAGCCGGGCGCCTGCAAACTGACTTTGGTCGTCAATCGAACAGTGTTTCCTCCGACACATTGATACGGCTGACTTACGGATTAGTGAGCAGTGTGTTAAGAAGCAGTGCGGCTTGGCGGGTCATGTTTCGGAGGACGCATGTCTCGACCTTCGCCTCTCCCGAGCCCGTTGGGGAGACAAGGTCTTAACTACCAATTGGGGAGAAAAAACTATAAGATGGGTTTTATTTGAGGAAAATGTATATAAGCTGATATACTTTGCGTGTGTGTTAAACTAAAGATGGATGGGGTATCACCCTGAGGGAAGTTTTATGTATGTAGAAATAAAATGCCTCTGCGAATCCCCATCTCCATCCATAATTGATGTCTTTTGAACTGGTTTACAACTATTTTTTGGGACTACAAAGAAAGAAATATGGCACGGGAATGAAATAAGTATCCATTACAGTGAGAGAATCTGTCGGGTAATTGGGGCATAACTCAAGGAAGTCGCTAAATGTACAGTACCAGTCAAATGTTTGGACACACCTACTCATTTCAGGGTTTATCTTTATTTTTACTATTTTTTACATTGTAGAATAATAGTGAAGATATCAAAACTTTGAAATAACACATATGGAATGATGTAGTAACCAAAAAAGTGTTAAACAAATCAAAATATATTTTATATTTCTTCTTTGCCTTGATGATAGCTTTGCACACTCTTGGCATTCTCTCAACCAGCTTCATGAGGTAGTCACCTGGAATGCATTTCAACTAACAGGTGTGCCTTGTTAAAAGTTAATTGTGGAATTTATTTCCTTCTTAATGCGTTTGAGCCAATCAGATGTGTTGTGACAAGGTAGGGGTGTTATACAGAAGATAGCCCTAATTGGTAAAAGACCAAGTCCATATTATGGCAAGAACAGCTCAAATAAGCAAAGAGAAATGACAGTCCATCATTACTTTAAGACATGAAGGTCTGTCTATACGGAAAACTTCAAGAACTTTGAAAGTTTCTTCAAGTGCAGTCGCAAAAACCATCAAGCGCTATGATGAAATTGGCTCTCATGAGGACCACCACAGGAATGGAAGACCCAGAGGTACCTCTGCTGCAGAGGATACGTTTATTAGAGTTACCAGCCTCAGAAATTGCAGCCCAAATAAATACTTCACAGAGTTCAAGTCACAGACACATCTCAACATCAACTGTTCACAGGGGACTGTGAATCAGGCCTTCATGGTCGATTTTGCTGCAAGAAACCACTACAAAAGGACACCAATAAGAAGAAGAGACCTGCTTGGGCCAAGAAACACGAGCAATGGACATTAGACCGGTGGAAATGTGTCCTTTGGTCTGGAGTCCAAATTGGAGATTTTTGGTTCCAACCGCCGTGTCTTTGTGAGATGTGGTGTGGGTGAACGGATGATCTCCGCATGTGTAGTTCCCACCGTAAAGCATGGAGGAGGAGGTGTGATGGTGTGGGGGTGCTTTGCTGGTGACACTGTCTGTGATTTATTTAGAATTCAAGGCACACTTAACCAGCATGGCTACCACATAATTCTGCAGCGATACGCCCTCCCATCTAGTTTGGGCTTAGTGGGACTATCATTTGTTTTTCAGCAGGACAATGACCCAATACACCTCCAGGCTGTATCAAGCAATTATAAGATGCGAATTGATACCATGAATAAAATGTTCTGCAGGAAATAGATTCAAATAAAAATGTTCCCCAACAAACAGTTTTTTATAACTCTCTGTAATTTGCATAATAGCCAAGAGAGGACAGAGAAGAAGAGCGGTAGTGTTGTTGATTATTCATAGACAATGTCCATCTTGGTTTCTGTCCGCATTATCACACCACTTACATTCCAATTTGGATCCTTTTCCATAGTCTGGAGAACATTGAGGCACTAGTTTGACATTTTGACTTTGGTGGAAAGGAAAACCTCTCCACAAATCTTCCGTTGTCGTCTTCTGTTGTCAGTTTGTTATTTATGGGAAAGTTTGAGTCACATGCATCTCATGTCTGGATTTTTGCCAGAACGCTTAGGTGAAGGGATTCTCTACAATGATATATCATAATACGCATGTCATGTACTATGTTTTATTAATGTGTTCATCTGCTCCACAGGTGTGGCAGTGTGGAGGTTCTCTGGAGATCCACCCCTGCTCCCACGTGGGCCATGTATTCCCAAAGAAAGCACCCTACGCCAGGCCCAAGTTCCTCCAGAACACGGTCCGTGCTGCCGAGGTGTGGATGGACACCTACAAACAGCACTTCTACAACAGAAACCCCCCGGCCAGAAGGGTAAAGTACTGTAGGACACTTTACAATAAAATGCTATATTATCTTATCTTATTTAACTTATTGTAAAGTGATGAACAAACTTGTTGTAATGTAATAAAGCGATAAAGTAACTTATTGTAAAGTGATAAAGCGATCAAATAACTTATTGTAAAGTAATCAAGTAACTTAGTGTAAAGTGATAAAGAGAAAGTAACTTATTGTAAAGTGATAGAGATAAAGTAACTTATTGTAAAGTGATAAAGTAACTTATTGTAAAGTGATAAAGTAACTTAGTGTAAAGTGATAAAGTAACTTAGTGTAAAGTGATAAAGTAACTTATTGTAAAGTGGTAAAGAGATAAAGTAACTTATTGTAAAGCGGTAAAGAGATAAAGTAACTTATTGTAAAGTGGTAAAGTAACTTAGTGTAACGTGATAAAGTAACTTATTGTAAAGTGATAGAGATAAAGTAACTTATTGTAAAGTGATAAAGTAACTTATTGTAAAGTGGTAAAGTAACTTAGTGTAAAGTGATAAAGGAACTTATTGTAAAGTGGTAAGGTAACTTAGTGTAAAGTGATAAAGTAACTTATTGTAAAGTGGTAAGGTAACTTAGTGTAAAGTGATAAAGTAACTTATTGTAAAGTGGTAAGGTAACTTAGTGTAAAGTGATAAAGTAACTTATTGTAAAGTGGTAAGGTAACTTAGTGTAAAGTGATAAAGTAACTTATTGTAAAGTGCATAATGCCAGCAGGTATTAAGAAGTAGGACATGCTCTAGTTAAATCTGTGATAGTTAGTTAGGCTATACCAAGGAAGGAACACCCTAGACTTGGCTATATATTGTATTGTAATAGATTAACTTGGTTGGAGATGTTGCTTCACCTGCCTAGGTGTCAGCAGTGTTGATGAGGTGCTGTCTGTGTTTGAGTGGAATCATCTGTGTGTGTGTGTGTGTGTGTGTGTGTGTGTATGTGTATCCCTCTCGGCTTTCTTTGTGTTGGCTATCTTGGTTTCACTGCTCTGAAACAAATTACATTATTAATGCCAGGGATCTTTGATCAAACAATAAATTACCTTACCAAAGGGAGATGGAGACTGGGTGCCAGAGGAATTGGCAGGTTTGAATTCACTTGGGCGTCATGTACATATAGGCCTGCAGATGTTGCTCATCTGTGGGTGTGTTTTATCGAGGTGGTTTGTTTCGTTTGAAGAGAAATGTGGTTTAAACCACCTAAGTAGTTTTTGTCTAAACAAACTGAAGAACCAAGGAACCAAGCGGAAGCAAATGGGCCGAAACAGGGAGGGAGTACGACCTACCTGAATTTGTCCAATGAGAAATGCATGTTTAAATGTTTCTGTTGCAAAATGTTTTGCTACGCTGTGCCCTAATGAATACACCCCTGGTTGATCAGTTGCCACGTAAACCAACTTTAGTGTAACACAATCTGAAGTGTATTTGTATTCCCTCCCTTTGGTTTGTTCAAGGTGGGAGCCCTACTGCTCCCATTAGTAAAACAGGTATCACTCGCCGACTTGGGAAACGTTACCTCCTTAAACAAACTCAACAACGCTCTCTCACACCTGTCATACGGACGGGATATCCTTTTCTTAAGAACACAACAGCAATTCCCCAACCAGGATTCAAACAGATACATACACTACATGGCCAAAAGTATGTTGACACCTAGGGCTGTTGCGGTGACCGCCACACCAGCGGTCACAAGTCATGAAGGCAGTCAAATTCCACATGATACTTTAGTCACGGTAATTAGGCTTCTCCAAGCTCTGATGCTGCCGCTGGTCATTAGTAGCCTACCAAACTTGCTAACTGCCTGGTACTCAGCAATCTATTGTCCCTCTAATCACTCTGACATCAATGCAAATGTATTTGAATATCTAGTCAAACACTTAATGAGAGCCCATGAGCTCGTGTTGCGCAACATTTCTATAGGCTATGCAATTGCGTGAGAAAACAGAGCGATGGCCTCTATTAAAAAGAGGAGGATCCCATCAGCTTTCTATAGGCTAGGCCTGCTATATTTATTTCTCAACTTTCCTAATATTAAGGACATTGCTTATATTTATAACAGGCCTACCTGGCTGGCATGAAAATAGACCACCTGGAAAAGCGTCCTCCATTCGCTATTTAACTGCATAGATGACATGTATTTTTTTCCCCGCTGCCCCTGTTTCGATACAGGTGCATGATAATGGTCCATTCTAAATCAAAACAAATGTCACACATATATTATTTAGTATATGTAAAGACAATATTAAATCAAGAATAGTCTGATGGGTGACAATATTAGCCTATCATTTTTTACATTACATTTTAGTCATATAGCAGACGCTCTTATCCAGAGCGACTTACAGTTAGTGCATACATTTTTTTTTTTTTTCATACTGGCCCCCCATGGGAATCGAACCCACAACCCTGGCGTTGCAAACGCCATGCTCTACCAACTGAGCTACATCCCTGCCGGCCATTCCCTCCCCTACCCTGGACGACGCTGGGCCAATTGTGCGCCGCCCCATGGGTCTCCCGGTCGCAGCCGGCTACGACAGAGCCTGGATTCGAACCAGGATCTCTAGTGGCACAGCTAGCACTGCGATGCAGTGCCTTAGACCACTGCGCCACTCGGGAGAAAGCTATCACCTGTGTATGATGCCCAGCATAAGAAACAATGCCTTTTTTTTTGCGACTTCTTCGAATCATAGTCGCACACCTCATGTAGCCTAGCCCATAGGCCTATATGTTTTAATAAGGTTTGTATCACAACTAAAGTGGCCAAATAAATTCTTAAAATGAAGCACATTTAATCCGCTTTACAAGGGGTGTAGAGCCTAACTGGCATATATAAGCAGCGTGTGAGTTTCAAGTTTGGGGAAGATAATTTTCACCATAAAAATGCACCTTTATAATAAAAGCGTTACATGCATAATTGCATTTGCGGTCACTGTTGATAATGGTGTTTTCCGCTAATGGAACATTCGCGCTTATAGCCTACTGCCATGTAGATAAACCTAATAGTTTATCAACATTTTAAGCTAAACGTTCTGATCTGTTGCGTCAGCCACATTGCATAAAAATGGTTTTTTGATGCTAGTGGTTGTATTAATTTGGGATCTATCGCATCCCACAACTGTCCCAGACTATGTTTAAAATATTTATTTCTAGCACAGAATAGAATAGGTCGACTTTTGTACTATGGGGGATAGTAGATTGACATAGGCTAGTGCTTTTGCTGTTTGTTAGGCGTACCCGTATTGTTGGCTGACGAAAAGTAAATGTGGACAGTTCTTCCAATATCTTCAAAATGCACCTCGGAATTGGAATTGGATATGTGTCTGTCTTAACTTGTAGCCTGTGAGAAAGACCCGATCAGGTGACTGAGAGCCGTGTGAGTGAGAGACGCTTCGGATTGCGCAGCACACTCATGGAGAAGGGCACAACGCAGCACTCCCGGCCTGCAAAAGGCATGGATTTTTTAAGGGTGCATTACGGCCACAAAGGGGATTCCGCCGTGAAATTCAGGGCATTATCAAGTGCTTGTCAAATTGTGAATGAGAGACTATTGGTGTGTGTACAGCCTGCGCAAAAACAAAGCAGAGCTCATGCCTTTCAAGCAACTTTTTTCTAATCATCAGTCTCATCATGCAGCCTTACAATGTATTAAAAATCAAATCATATAGCCCAACATTTGTAGAACAACTGAAGTTACATTAATAACTCTAAATTAAGCATATAGGAGTACCTATTTCTTTGTTAACCGCTCAATACAGAATAGCCGCATGTGCGCACTCCCTCAAATCGTTTGGAGGAAATATTTCTATTTTATTCAGCTTTGTTCAATTGTATTCTTCATACTATAAAATAATGTGAAATAATGCCACGGAATTATAAGCAAATCTTGTCTGCTAAATGAACTAGTGTAGCCCACAGCCATTTGGCATAGCCACATCAGGACCTAACATAAGGACAACTCAATTTTATTATACTTTTTTAAATGGCTTGTAGGCTATGTGTGGAAGCCAGGAGATGCTAAATGAGTTTATGTTAATTAATGGTAAATTACCGTGAGACCGACAGTTATTTGCTTGACAATCACCGGCTGACGAAATTTCATGACCGCCACAGCCCTATTGACACCCCTTCAAATTAGTGGATTCGGCTATTTCAGCCACACCCATTGCTGACAGGTGTATAAAATCGAGCACACAGCCATGCAATATCTATAGACAAACATTGGCAGTAGAATGGCCTTACTGAAGAGTGCAGTGACTTTCAACATGGCACCGTCATAGGATGCCACCTTTACAACAAGTCAGTTCGTCAAATTTCTGCCCTGCTAGAGCTGCCCCGTTCAACTGTAAGTGCTGTTATTGTGAAGTGGAAATGTCTAGGAGCAAAAACGGCTCTGGGGCTGTTTTTCATGGTTCGGGCTAGGCCCCTTAGTTCCAGTGAAGGGAAATCTTAACGCTACAGCATACAATGACATTCTAGACGATTCTGTGCATCCAACTTTGTGGCAACAGTTTGGGGAAGGCCCTTTCCTGTTTCAGCATGACAATGCCCCCATGCACAAAGCGAGGTCCATACAGAAACGGTTTGTCGAGATCATTGTGGAAGAGCTTGACTGCCCTTGCGCAGAGCCCTGACCTCAACCCCATCGAACACCTTTGGGATGAAATGGAATTCCCACTGCGAGCCAGGCCTAATCGCCCAACATCAGTGCCCGACCTCACTAATGCTCTTGTGGCTGAATGGAAGCAAGTCCCCCACAGCAATGTTCCAACATCTAGTGGAAAGCCTCCCCAGAAGAGTGGAGACTGTTATAGCAGCAAAGAGGGGACCTTTGGCCATGTAGTGTATGTGTACAGTCATGATATGGTGTGTCATATCAAACCACTCCTATGATTGTCAACTTTGACCAGAGATGCGTTGCAGTGAGATTTTGCCTATTATTCTGGTGTGTGTGTGGGCCTCATTTTGAAAATTGGCGCAAGCTAAATAAGTGTGTTATTTTTCCACAGGAGACATATGGGGACATCTCAGAGAGGGTGGTCCTCCGAGAGAGACTGAAGTGTAACAGCTTTGACTGGTACCTGAAGAACATCTACCCTGACCTGCATGTACCAGAGGACAGGGAGGGCTGGCACGGGGCAGTGAGTCTCTGTTCGTCTGTCTGTCTGTCTGTCTGTCTGTCTGTCTGTCTGTCTGTCTGTCTGTCCGTCCGTCCGTCCGTCCGTCCGTCTGCCTGCCTGTCTGTCTGTGTCTCTGTCTCTGTCTGTGTGTCTGTCTGTCTCTGTCGGTTTGTCTCTGTCGGTTTGTCTCTGTCTCTCTCTGTCTCTCCATGTCATAATCAAGTTAAATTTTTCCCCCATATGTAAGAAATACAATTGAAAATCTTAAGCACCAGAGCACTTGAAAAAATGTAAAGACAAACAGCATAATCCATCAGTCTGTGATAAGTTGAGGCCAAAATGAATCCCTATGTCCTACCTCATTGATGGCATCCTTGTAGATGTAAAAGGAGCAATAGACTAGTTTCTCCTAGCCATTTTCCTCTAGCCATATTGCCTGCATACTTTCAGTTCTTTCAAATGTATGTCGGTGACATCAATAACAGTATCTAGGTGTGGACTCAAGGTGTTGACTTCGCCCCAGGCAGTTGTTTCAATCAATCAATCAATCAAATGTATTTGATAAAGCCCTTTTTACATCAGCAGTTGTCACAAAGTGCTTTACAGATACTCAGCCTAAACCCCCAAAGAGCAAGCAATGCAGAGGCATTGATGGCAGATCTCATGATGCTAATCCGTATCATTCTCCTCATCACAGTTGCGTAGCTCTGGGATCCATTCAGAGTGCCTGGACTACAACGCTCCGGAACACAATCCCACGGGGGCACACGTCTCCCTCTTCGGTTGCCATGGGCAGGGCGGCAACCAGGTGATAAAAATGTCACGACTGTCTGTGTTTATTTTGTCTCTCTCTCAACCCTCCCTGACCCCACGTCTGTCTGTGTTTATTTTGTCTCTCTCTCAACCCTCCCTGACCCCACGTCTGTCTCCCTGATGGACGGACAGAGTGGTTTCTCTGAATATCAGCGATATCTGGTGACCACAGGAGAATATCCACCTCATCTCAGCCATCTAGAATCTAGCGTCAAACTTTGGTTTAGTATTGCCAGACAAAGTATCCTAAATAATATTTAAGGCCTAAATCTACATATAACTTAAACACTCAACTAAGTAGTATAACTTTTATAGCAAAGTGTATAGTTAGTTTATAGATAGTTAATAGCCATATGGATGTATGTTTTATGTCCAGTCACAGAACAGGGGGTAGTGGAGGCCTCTATCTGCATGCCTATCTAGTCTATCTCCAACGGCTATATTTCACTGTCTCTGATTACTCATTGATACGTTGCATCAGGTGTACACCGCTTCTAAAAGCACCATGTGTGTGACCGAAAATCTATGTTTCCACAGCCTGCACTGAAACAAGAAACGGGAACTTCTACCTTCTCTTTACAGAGGTCCCCCCTAGTTCCATTTAAAAGATACATAAGACTCCCAACCACAGATAGTGGCCTAGACTGGATAAATACGTTTTTTCAAGACGGGAGGGAGAACTCATTATTTTAATAGAAATGACTGTTACCCCGTCTGAAAGATACATAGGATGTGAGGAGAATGAAGCGAATGATCGGACCATTGAAGATGAATTACCCTTGGTCTGTTTAAAGGGCACCCAAGATGCTTTGTCTGATTGTCTCTCCAAGGCTTGGGTTTGGAAATGACACCTGTGGAGAATTAGCCTAGGATGTGTCTCACATGGCAGTGAGAGAGCGAGAGAAAAAGAGGTTGAACGCTAATGTTCGGAGCTGCTGATTTAATAAGCAGAAGCACAGCGAGGAAACATTCATCCATTACCCAGGAGGACAGTGATTACAATAATTCAGAAAAGCATAGTTTAACCATGCATGTACATGACTCTCTCTCTCCTTCCCCCCAGTACTTTGAGTATACGACCCATAAGGAGATCCGCTATAACTCTGTGACGGAGCTGTGTGCCGAGGTCCCCGAGGGACAGACTTACATTGGGATGAAGCACTGCCCCCACGACAGAACTCCCACCCCCCCCACCATGATCTGGGAGTTCAGAGAGGTGAGTGATGCAGACACAAGCGTAAAGATGCATGTAAACAGAGGTATGCTCGTACGCACACATACACTCACTCACACAAACACACATTCACAGAAAAACAAAGTGTTTTCATTGTGTTCAGTATGCACAACTGGGCTGATCGAATTTGAAAATACTTTACCATATTTTTTGTTTCATTTTACAGTTGTAAAGCTGTAAAATAGTAAAACAGTTGTAACAGTTGTATATAAGTCCCATGTATTATTATTAGATTGACAAGTGGCCTTCATACTACATTTAGTTTTCAGTTCGACATGGGCTAGCTATAATGCCTTACCTGGATCATAGATGGCGCGTCCATAAGGCTAGGAGAAGCTAAGCTTCCCCTAAAGTAAATTGAATTAAATTGCCAAAATGATAATTTTAATTAGCCTACTCCTACTATTATTATCCTAAATTATGACTATCCAATTTAATCATCACATTAGGAATAGTAGACTATCTTACATAAGTCTGCAAATGCGATGATGCATGGAATGCTTTATTATAAAGGTGCATTTTTATAATGAAAATTAACTTGAAACTCACACACCGCCTATGACCTGATGTCTCTTACCACTTCAGGACGGGGCGATCTACCACCCTCACTCAAACATGTGTATCACCTCCTACCGCACAGCCGAGGGGAGCACGGACGTCCAGATGAGAATGTGCACTTCCGGGGACAAGCACCAGCGCTGGATGTTTGAGAATGGGAGGGACTAGCTTCACCCTAACCCTAAGTGACCTTTGAACTAAGTGCAATTACAGTTCCACGGTGGACGATTGAGAGAGAGGATTTTTAAAGAGTGACCCAGCAAAGCCTCTCTCTGCGCACTACCTACTGATTCCCTGTGGGAAGACTTGACAAATTCCTCATTTAAAGTGCCTTTGCAAACCAAATGGGGTCCACACCTGAAATGACAATATTTATGCCTGTCTGTTGGAATTCCCTTGTTTTGTTGATCTTTACCTCTCACTGTGAGGGCTGAAAAACAATAAGAAAGCTTGAACGTATGGTCCAATGTTGTCCAGTGGTGTCAGTTCTAAAAGATTGGTTTCAAAGAGGAACAATGGCATCATGGGAGTTTTGTTTTTTAATTACTTTCAGTAGGATCGGCATAGATGCTAACAAATACTGTTGCACCTGCACAATGTTTTTGTAAAGAATATTTTGGTGTTGGTTTTTTACAGGTAGACCACACAACAAGTAATCTAAGGGGGTTTTCTGGGGGTTTGAAATGAAAACTAAAATGTTTACTAAACAAATATGATTCATTTAGGGGTCTAAAGGATTACTCTTTCCTATGTGTTGTTAATCTGGGGTTTGTTACTCAAAGAGAACACTTTGAGATAGCTGAATAAGTCAAAAAGCTTGGTACCATATGAGACTTACTATACAAGCCCCATCTTGTTGTGTGAGTGAATTAAGTGGACTCTGTCACACTAGTAGGCTACATGTGTTCTACTCACCAGCTTCTGACTCTCTGTTTGAAGACTGTGTTCAAGGTAGGATCAGATTGGGCTGTTCGAACAAGACTTGAAACACAGTTAAGCGTGCGCTAAGTACAATTTCACCATTGCCTGAGGGTGGTGGGACATCTGACATGGTTGTTTGGGAGTGCAAAAACATTATTTACACAGGCTGATTTACTGTGTCTACAATGTGCCTAAAAAAACTGAACAGTTGTATTTTCTGAGAGGAGTTTTTTTTTTTTTACGTGTTTTAATCTTACATATATATTTTTTGAATCTACTGTGCCTAACATAAAAGCATAAACATGTTCATTTCACTTTCCTAGTAGCAATATTCTCATATGGGTGTTTGTCTGCAGCAATGTTCTCTACTGTCTTCCATAGCCTCACCATTTCAGCTAGCACAAGCACATGTCACGGCATTGCTTACTGTAGCATTCATACTGCATCATTCATCAATTGTTGATCTCTCATCGGCTTGATTCACTTAAAGGCCCAGTGCAGTCAAAATGTTTTTTTTTCTTCCTGTTTTGTATCTTATTGTACAACTGCTGATTAAACTAACACTGTAAAAGTGTGACAATTTGATCAGTGTTAGTTGCTGATTTAAAATAAAATCTACACAGGACCTTCTAATCAACAGGTTCTGCATGGGTGGAGTTTTTGCCTGCCTGGTGACCTCACCAGGCGGTAAATTAGTTAATAGACCAATAACAAAGAGTTCCAAACCTCTCTGCCAATAACAGCTAGTTTTCCCTTACCCACTCAGACCACTTCCAGACAGTCAAAATTATTTTTGACCATTTCAATGGAAAACTATTACAGTAAGGTACTTAATTGTGTCACGAGGTGAGGTGTATGTGTAGTGAAAGTCAGGCGCAGGACACCGAGGCTCAGTCCAACAGAGTTTACTCAAAAAATCCAAAAGGAAGCGGTAAACAAACAACCTCAACAACAAGAGGCGAGCATTTACGCAACATGCGTAAAACACTAAAATAACAAACAAGAAGCAAAACACGCAGCACAACGACAGTCGAACAACAACACACAATCCTACTAAGTAAAAGGACAGAACTTATAGGACAGGTGATCAATACACAATTGGACACAGGTGTGACAGACAGACAAAAGCAATCACACACAGAAACATAGATCGGTGGCAGCTAGTACTCCGGGGACGGCGACCGCCGACGCCTGCTCATACCAGGAGGGGAAGCAGCCTCGGCAGAATCCGTGACAGTACCCCCCCCTTGACGCGCGGCTCCAGCCGTGCGCCGACCCCGGCCTCGGGGACGGCCAGGAGGACGCGGACCCGGGCGCGTGGGATGCCCATGGTGAAACTCAGTCAGGAGGGATGGATCGAGTATGTCCCTCCTGGGCACCCAGCACCGTTCCTCCGGACCGTACCCCTCCCACTCCACGAGATACTGGAGACCACTCATCCGGCGCCTTGAGTCCAAGATGGTCCGGACCCTGTACGCCGGGGCCCCCTCGATGTCCAAAGGGGGCGGAGGGGTCTCTCCTATCTCATCCTCTTGGAGTGGGCCAGCTACCACCGGCCTGAGAAGAGACACATGGAACGAGGGGTTAATATTTTTATACTCTATAGGCAGTTGTAACCTGTAACACACCTCGTTCAATCTTCTCAGGACTTTGAAGGGCCCCACAAACCGCCGACCCAGCTTCCGGCAGGGCAGGCGGAGGGGCAGGTTTCGAGTCGAGAGCCAGACTCGATCTCCCGGTGCGTACACCGGTGCCTCACTGCGGTGACGGTCGGCGCTCGCCTTTTGGTGACGGATGGCACGCTGCAGATGGACATGGGCCGCGTCCCACGTCTCCTCCGAGCGCCGAATCCACTCGTCCACCGCAGGGGCCTCGGTCTGGCTCTCGTGCCACGGTGCCAGGACCGGCTGATACCCTAAAATACACTGGAAAGGTGTTAATCCGGTGGAGGAGTGGCGGAGAGAGTTCTGGGCCATCTCTGCCCAGGGGATATACCTCGACCACTCCTCCGGCCGGTCCCGGCAGTAGGACCTCAAAAACCTACCCACATCCTGGTTCACACGTTCAACCTGCCCATTGCTCTCTGGGTGGTACCCCGAGGTAAGGCTCACCGAGACCCCCAACCGTTCCATAAATGCCCCCCAAACTCTGGAGGTGAACTGGGGACCTCGGTCAGACACTATATCCTCGGGGACCCCATAGTGCCGGAACACATGGGTGAACAGGGCCTCAGCGGTTTGTAGGGCAGAAGGGAGACCCGGCATAGGAAGGAGACGACAGGCCTTAGAAAACCGATCCACAACGACCAAAATGGTGGTATTCCCCTGGGAGGGGGGTAGATCGGTAACGAAATCTACCGAGAGGTGGGACCATGGTCGTTGTGGAACGGGCAGGGGATGTAGCTTACCCCTGGGCAAATGTCTAGGCGCCTTACACTGGGCACATACCGAGCAGGAGGAGACATAAACCCTCACATCCCTAGCTAACGTTGGCCACCAGTATTTCATGCTAAGACAGTGCACGGTCCGGCCAATACCTGGATGTCCAGAGGAGGGTGATGTATGAGCCCAATAAATAAGTCGATCACGAACCTCGAGCGGAACGTACGTCCGCCCCACAGGACACTCGGGGGGAGTAGGGTCGGTCCGCAGTGCCCGCTCGACTTCCGCATCGACCTCCCAAACCACCGGAGCCACCAAACAAGACTCCGGCAATATGGAAGTAGGCTCGTTAGACCTCTCCTCTGTGTCATACCGCCGGGACAGGGCGTCTGCCTTAGCATTCTGGGACCCTGGGATGTATGTGATCTTGAAAACAAATCGGGTTAGGAACATGTTCCACCTAGCCTGACGAGGGTTCAATCTCCTAGCTGCCCGGATGTACTCCAGGTTACGGTGATCTGTCAGAATGAGGAAAGGGTGTTGAGCCCCCTCAAGCCAATGCCTCCACACCTTTAGAGCTTGAACAACGGCTAACAGCTCCCTGTCCCCAACGTCATAGTTGCGCTCCGCCGAGCTGAGCTTCTTAGAGTAGAAGGCACAGGGGCGGAGTTTAGGTGGCGCGCCGGACCGTTGTGACAGGACTGCCCCAATACCGGTCTCAGACGCGTCCACCTCTACTTGGAAGGGTAAAGAGGGATCCGGGTGCGCCAGCACGGGAGCCGAGGTAAACAGGTTCTTAAATTTAACAAATGCCCTGTCCGCCTCGGCCGACCACTGCAAACGAACCGGACCCCCCTTTAGTAGAGATGTAATGGGAGCTGCAACCTGTCCAAAACCCCGAATAAACCTCCGGTAGTAATTAGCAAACCCCAAGAACCGCTGCACCTCTTTTACAGTAGTTGGAGTTTGCCAATTACGCACGGCCGATACCCGGTCTACCTCTATCTCCACACCCGACGCGGACAACCGATAACCCAAAAAGGAGACGGACTCCTGGAAGAACAGGCATTTCTCTGCCTTGACATACAAGTCATGCTCCAACAGTCTTCTCAACACTTGGCGCACCTGGGCTACATGCTCGGCTCGTGTAGCAGAGTACACTAGGATGTCATCGATGTAAACTACTACACCCTGCCTATGCATGTCCCGGAAAATCTCGTCAACAAAGGATTGGAAGACTGAAGGAGCATTCATTAACCCGTATGGCATGACGAGATACTCGTAATGACCCGAGGTTGTGCTAAATGCTGTCTTCCATTCATCCCCCTCCCTAATGCGCACCAGATTATACGCGCTCCTGAGATCTAACTTTGTGAAGAAGCGCGCGCCGCGTAATGACTCCGTCATCGTCGCAATCAGTGGAAGTGGGTAGCTGTATTTAACTGTAATCTGATTGAGACTACGGTAGTCAATACACGGACGCAATCCCCCATCCTTCTTCTTCACAAAGAAGAAACTCGAGGAGACCGGGGAAGTAGAAGGCCGTATGTATCCCTGTGCCAAGGACTCGGCTATGTACGTCTCCATAGCCGCTGTCTCCTCTTGGGACAGGGGATACACATGACTCCGTGGCAGAGCCGCTCCTGTTTGGAGATTTATCGCACAGTCCCCCTGTCTATGAGGAGGTAGCCGCGCTGCCCTCGATTTACTAAACGCAAGTGCTAAATCCTCATACTCAGGGGGAATGCGCAGTGCGGGCACTTGGTTCGGACTCTCTACCGAGGTCGCCCCTAAGGAAACACCTAGACATCTCCCTACACACTGGGCAGACCACTCCATAAGAGCCCTCTGTTGCCACGCTATGGTAGGATCATGGGAGCTTAACCAGGGAAGTCCCAACACCACGGGATACGCAGGAGAGTCAATCAGATAAAACTGAATGATCTCCTCGTGACCCCCCTGCGTTGTCATCGTCAGTGGTGCTGTGACCTCCCTGATCAGACCCGACCCCAACGGCCGGCTGTCTAAGGTGTGGACAGGAAACGGAGGTTCTACCGGCCGAAGGGGAATCCCTAACCTACCACAAAATGCCCGATCAATAAAGTTCCCAGCTGCGCCTGAATCTACTAGCGCCTTATGCTGGGAATGAGGTGCCACCTGTGGAAATCTCACAGGAATATTCATGTGACCAACAGAAAGCTCTGGGTAAGTGGGGCGCCTGCTCACCTGAAATGACTCCCCAGTGCGCGGCCTGCTGTCACCTCTCCCAAGAGACCCTCCCCAGCACCTGGCCGCGGTGTGCCCTCCACGACCGCAGGTGGTGCAGGGGATGGCTCCCCTCGGGTTCCCTCTCCTCCTCTCTCTAGCGCCAGCACCCCCGATCTCCATAGGAATAGGCTCGGAGGTGCTGGAGGGCGAAATGGACGACCCCCACTCGGGACGTCCGCGGGTGGCCAGCAGGGTGTCTAGACGGATGGAAATGTCCACCAACTGGTCAAATGACAAGTTGGTGTCCCTGCAGGCCAGCTCACGACGAACGTCCTCTCGTAGGCTACACCTGTAGTGGTCGCTGAGGGCCCTCTCATTCCACCCCGCATCCGCTGCTAGTGTCCGGAACTCCAGTGCGAACTCCTGGGCGCTCCTCTTCTCCTGTCGGAGGTGGAACAGACGCTCTCCCGCCGCTTTACCCTCCGGTGGATGATCAAAGACAGTCCTGAAGCGGCGGGAGAACTCCGCGTAGGTGATGGTTGCGGCGTCTATTCCCCTCCATTCGGCGTTGGCCCATTCCAACGCCTTGCCGGATAGACAGGAGATGAGGGCGGAGACGCTCTCGTATCCCGAGGGCGCCGGGTGTACAGTGGCCAGGTACAGTTCCACCTGTAGCAGAAATCCCTGACACCCGGCTGCAGAACCATCATATGCCCCCGGGAGCGAGAGCCGAATACCACTGGGTTCCGGTGCTGAGAGAGGAGGACTGGCCGTTGGTGCTGGGATGGTGTGAGAAGGCGTGGGCACCTCCCGATTCATCAACCGGCGCAGTCTGTTGGATACCTCGTCCATGGCGACCCCGAGTTGCCGGATCATGGCGTCCTGGTAATTAAACCGGTCTTCCAGGGAATCGGGTATCGCCGCTGTTCCTGCTGACTCCATGGAGATGGTGTGTTGTTCTGTCACGAGGTGAGGTGTATGTGTAGTGAAAGTCAGGCGCAGGACACCGAGGCTCAGTCCAACAGAGTTTACTCAAAAAATCCAAAAGGAAGCGGTAAACAAACAACCTCAACAACAAGAGGCGAGCATTTACGCAACATGCGTAAAACACTAAAATAACAAACAAGAAGCAAAACACGCAGCACAACGACAGTCGAACAACAACACACAATCCTACTAAGTAAAAGGACAGAACTTATAGGACAGGTGATCAATACACAATTGGACACAGGTGTGACAGACAGACAAAAGCAATCACACACAGAAACATAGATCGGTGGCAGCTAGTACTCCGGGGACGGCGACCGCCGACGCCTGCTCATACCAGGAGGGGAAGCAGCCTCGGCAGAATCCGTGACAAATTGTTACCCAGAAAGGATTTGATATTGATATAAAAACGACTGCATTTGGTCTTTAAATCTACCACACAGCATTTTCTAGATCTTGCTTTTTTGCATTCCTGTCTTTGACAGACTTACATTAATGCAGCATTTGTACCAGCACTCTGCTCACTCTCCTAAACCTAAACTTTTCCAAAAATGTCTGGTTCCCTTGATTGGGATTTGAGGACCAATAGAACTTAATAATAATGTGTGTTGCCATTGAAGTGCTTATTATTGAAATCAGCTGTACCGCGGAAGACTGCTCTTCCTAATGCATATAGGCTTTCTGTGGTCCTTTGCACTAGGGCATTTTTATATGATTCTATGAATTATCTTTTGTATTTCCTTTGTAAATGATACTTCTTGATATAAAGGGACCTGAATGGGATGGGCCGTATCTGAACTAATGTACTGATTAATAAGCATAAGAGATGGTTGTGATTATTGTTTGTACCAGTGAAGAATGAAAGGGTTCAAATAAAATTGGTGTTTTGGAGGAATGCTGTAGATCAATCAATGCCTTTTAACTCACTGACCAAAGACTATTAAAACCAAGAATCCAAACGTGTTGATGTTGTTTCTCCTTGCTTAGCACTGACACAAGACTCCATTGAAGATTGACAAGCAAGTAAGAAATCTTTACTTCACTGTTTTCTTCACTATAGGTATTTCCAAAAATACTGATTTAGCACCATCTGGTGGCCATGGAAGGAACCACTCCAAATGTCAAATTGATGCTGTTTGCGGTTCAATAAATATTGGTATGTGTCATTTTTAACCTTACCATGAGCAATAAAGCAATCAGGATTTTCAACATTCTTGAGTACATGACATGGGTACACCAAAGGCTCCAGTGTTCACTACTCCAATCAATTACTCTGTGACTTTGTGTGAAATTGGCTGTGTTTACACAGGCAGCCCAATTTCGGTCTTTTTTTCACTAATTAGTGAAAGATCTGATGTCAAAATATCTGATATGATTGGTCAAAAGACCAATTAGTGGAAAAAATATCAGAATTAGGCTGCCTGTGTAAGCACAGCCATGGTAGCATAAATTTAGGTGCAGTGAAGTGAAAGCCTAAATTAATTTTGCTTGCCAGAAATTATGTAAATTACACTTGTACAATTCTGTAGCATGTCCATTACTCTGGACAGCACCCTGGGGTATTACATCATAAACACCTTGGAAATGAAGCCAATTAGCTAGGGGTTGATGCAGTGCCATATTTGTTGGCCGCTTGAGAATAATGCCAGATGAGCTACTGTCTGAGAAAAGAGTGTATGGACAACTTAATTTGCATTTACAGTATCTCAGTTTTACATATTGTTTTGTTTTTGAATAGTTGAAGAGAAAGAATACATTTACCTGTTGGGCTACAACATGAGTGTTGACTATGTCTTGTATGAAAACGTCCTCTTGCATAAAATGTAGCCTAATATATGTTTTCCTCCGGTGATAGTAAGACAGGTCAGTGTACCATGGTCTATTACAACACTCCAGTTGTTTTGTCTCTTTGTTGTTTTGACAATAAGAGTATTCAATCAAACAGTATAGGACTCAAATTACCTTCTCACTCTGAACAGTTAACTCAATTATTTATCATTTTAATTTGCTTAAAGATGTTTGCTTCGAACTTTACATTTTTGACATATAGGCCTAGGTGACATTAGTGCTAAGAGAAATAATGTATGAATATTTGTCAATAATGAAGATAACTTTGTTGCACCCGTAAATGTTGAACAACAACAAGTAAATGTTAAATTAATATTTTGAATAACACAAGTACTGCTCATGCAAGAACACAAAACAGTAGTAGTCTCTTTGGCATCAGTGCATGAAAACTACAGGAAACACTCTTCGATAACGAAGTGACTTTTTTCGTAGCAGGTTAGGAGACTGAGGTTAAGGTTAGGAAAAGGGTTAGAGTTAGGGTTAACAAAAATGGTCTCCTAACCTGCTACAAAAATCACTTTGTATCAAAGTGGCGTGAAAGGAGAGTGTCCCTGAAAACTACAGTAAACTACCGTCACGTGATATTGTACTTCATTACTAGTAGTCCATTTAATGCTGTTCACTGACCACAGCTCAGCGTTCAACACCATTGTCCCCTCCAAGCTCGTCACCAAGCTTAGGACCTTGGGATTGAACACCTCCCTCTGGAACTGGATCCTGGACTTCCTGACGGGCCGACCCCAGGTAGTGAGGGTAGACAACATCACCTCTAACACGCTGACCCTCAACACGGGGTCCCTCAGGGGTGTGTGCTTAGTCCCCGCCTGTACTCCCTGTTCACCCACGACTGCGTGGCCATGCACGACTCCAACACCATCATCAAGTTTTCTGATGATACAACGGTGGTAGGCCTGATCACCGGCGACGATGAGACAGCCTACAGGGAGAAGGTCAGTGACCTGGCAGTGTGATGCCGGGACAACAACCTCTCCCTCAACGTCAGTAAGACCAAGGAGCTGATCGTGCACTACAGGAAACGTGGGGGGGGGGGACAAGCATGCCCCCATCCACATCGATGGGGCTGAAGTGGAGCGGGTTGATCAAGTTCCTCAGGGTCCAAATCACTAAGGACTTAAAATGGTCCACACACACACACTCACAGTTGTGAAGGCATGACAGCACCTCCTCCCCCTTACGAAGTTGAAAAAGTTTGGCATGGGCCCTCAAATACTCAAAATGTTATACAGCTGCACCATTGAGAGCATCTTGACTGGCTGCATCACTGCTTGGTATGGCAACAGCACCACCCTCGATCGCATGGTGCTACAGAGGGTGGTGCGGACAGCCCAGTACATCACTGGGGCCGAGCACCCTGCCATCCAGGATCTCTATATCAGGCGGTGTGAAAGGAAGGCCCAAGCCATAGACTGTTCTCTCTGCTTCCGCATGGCAAGTGGTACCGGTGCGTCAAGTCTGACACCAGCAGACTCCTGAACAGCTTCTATACCCAAGCCATAAGACTGCTAAATAGCTAACAAAATGGCTACGCAGACTATCTGAGTTGACCCTTGTATTTATTTTTATTTTTGCACTGTCTCTATGCACACTCACAGGACTCTACACACTTACACACACTGACACTCCAACACACACATAACATGCACACACATTTATACTGACTCTACACTCACAAACATACAATCTTAATTTATGCTGCTGTTACTCTGTTTATCATACATCCTGATGCCTAGTCACCTTACCCCTATACATATCTACCTCTATCACTCTAGTATCCCTGCACATTGTAAATATCTTATTGGAACTGACCCTGTATATAGCTTCTTACTTTCTCATGTTCTTATTTTTATTTATCGTGTGTTTTTGTTCTACCTTATGTTGTTTTTAGTGCAACATTGATATTGATTACTGCATGGTTGGGTTTAGGCTTGCAATAAAGGCGTCGCTGTACTTGTGCACGTGACATTAAAACTTGAAACGAATGTGTCTTTCATTTGTATAATTATGTACAGGGAATCAAAACGAAACAGCTAAAAGATTATTACACTGTAACGAAAAACATATATAATGTTTAACCTGGAATGTAGAAGACATTGTAAGCACAAGCTTCTTTTGCAGTTGTACAACTTTTGCAGTTGTTCTCAAGTTTATCGACCTGAATAATTGTGTGCGGCTCGATCGGAAACACAGTTGGGGTGTGTAGGCTACATTGTGTCTATTGCGACTGGTGCGAATAGAGGAGGGAGGTCAAAGTGCATTTGGAATAGTAGCTTACTGGCACAGAAGCGTTGGAAAATTGTCTTTGATTTGACCTGGATTTTTTTCTCTGGGTGCTAATCCATCAAGATAGCTAATCTAACCGGGCAAATCCTTCTTTAACATCACGTACGTTTATGAGTTGTTTCAATAAACTTTGACCAAGGAAGTCAAGCGCTGGATCCCTGGATAACGGAAAAGAGCGTTGGAAAATTTGACACTTGCTTGATTAGTCAAATTCGGTCAACACAGTTTATCAACTTTAAGTTGCCTAGCATGTTTGATATAAAAAGTTGATTCAATCGAAATAGGAGGAGGACTCTTACAATCCGTAAAGTCATCAGAAGCAAATTTTCGGGTGGTTTTGGTGGATCTGGGGCATATTCATTACGAAGATTCTGTTGCAAAACGTTTCATAAACGGAAGCAAAAGGAACATAACGGGGAGGGACATACATTAATTTGTCCAATAGAAACTCTCCTTTTCGTTACAAAACGCAACTGTTTGCAACTGTTTGGACTAATGGTTACACCCCTGGTTTGGTCATGCACTTCCATGGTGCTGTTTTAGCCCACGGGGCATGAACACATCCCTGGAGTGAGTGAGGTAGGGAGACACAATGGCACTTTGCAGGGGAAGGAATCGGTCGAAGTTCATAGTTTGCCTTTTCGGGGCTTCTATAGTGGTATATTATATTTTTAACAGGCATAATAATCCAGGTGACATAGTTGGAACAAGTCTAAGAGAAGTTCCCACTGAGCAAGATATTGCAAATGAAATGCTTAAAAAGCCTGTTTATGACAAACCGCCGCTGGATTTAAATGCCTTGGGAGAAATGGGCAGAGCTGTCAAATTGAACCTCGTTGGAGAGGAGAAGAAAAAGGAAGTGGAAAGTATTAATAAACACCAGATTAATACCTATGTGAGTGATATGATATCTCTCCACCGCAGCCTACCTGAAAGATGGAATCCTCTGTAAGTTGACAGTGAGTTTCAGTGTGGTGTTTGGCTATGTTTATGAAATGTTTCTTGCATTCCGCCTTGTGATGTAAGAGTGTTATAAAGCTTTTCTAAAATATGACTGACTAAATATGTTTTGTACAGGCCTACACTCAGGGGCAACATGCACACCAAAAATCTGAGGGGAAAAATTTGAGGGGTGCGGTCTGGAGGGAGGCTAGAATTGTGCATTTTTCAAACACCTGAAACAGATTTTTCCAGAAATCTAGAGCCATTATCATTGTTCTTAATTCTATGTCAAAAATATCTAAGCATACCTCTTGAGCTGTCTGTCAGTGGCGTGTATTCATTACCAAAACATAAATACAAATGTATGAATTATTTATCTTTTGTCTCTCTGTGTTTTCATGATTTTCCTTCAATTTGTAGCATTGAATGCAAGGGAAGCCAGCAAGCATTTGGCCTCCCTTGATAAAAAAAAGTATAAAATAATAGCCAAACAGCGTTGAGCTAAAGTGAGTGAGCTCAACTGTGAATGGTCCTGGCGCACCAAAATAAAGTGTAAAGGGAAGCCAGTTTGGATTTGGCTTCACTCCAATCACATGGCATCGAGAGAAATACATACAATGCATTTGGAAAGTATTCAGACCCCTTGACTTTTTCCACATTTTGTTACATTACAGCCTTATTCTGAAATGGATTAAATAAAAACATTTCCTCATCAATCTACACACAATACCCCATAATTGTCACGGTTCAGACAGACGACCAGAGGACCACAATTGCGTCACACCAGAAAGTTTATTAAACTTAAGGGAAAAGGGAAGTAGGGAGTGAATGAAGGCTCCAGGGGTAACAGGGATCCCGTCCAATGCGCTGGGTCTGTGCCCCCCCCAGTGGCAGCGATGCGTCCTATGAAGCCGATGGTGGGTGGTCCAGAAGTCCTGGGGGGGGGAGACACAGACACAACAGGGCGGAATGAAACCAGGCAGCAGTACAGTTCAAGGGAAATCCAAAATACGTAGTAGCAAGGCAGAAGGCTGGTCAGAGTTACCGGGATTGAAGAGTAGTCAGGAGTCGTAATGGCAGAAGCAGGTCTGGATCTCCTGAGGCAGAAGAGTATCCAAAAAACAGGCAGGTCCGGGGTCACAAAACCAGGGTGAGCCAGAAGCGCGAGCAAACAGGTTCCGGGTGTGAGCTTTGCAGACGATCTGACACCGGAGAGCTGAAAGACAGGGCCTTAAATACTGGGAGAGGTAGTGGGTAATGCAGCGCAGCTGGCAGAGTAATTAGAGCAGAGCAGAGCAGGGACAGGTGGAGCTAGTTAGGCTGAGTAGAGAGAGTGGTGAGCAGAGTGGAAGAAAATTAAGGTGGTAACCCGGTGGAGTGAGAGGCCCATGACAGAACCCCCCCCCCAAGGGACGGCCCCAGAAGTCCCAAGAGCAACACCACGCCGGGCGGGAGGAGGGGAGCCGGAGGAGGGCTAGAACTCCTCCGAACGGTCCGAGTGAACGTCCTCATCCTCGGAGGAAGCCGGAGGGCCGTGGTCGGGAGATGGGACAGGTCCCGAGACAGGATCAGGCACAGGACAGGAAGCCGAGCGGGCCGGACGGTTAGGGACCCCTCTGGGGCGGCCCCTACGGATTGCAGGTTGATCAGGATGCCGTTGGTGGAAAGCGGTGATGAGAGTCCTATCCACAATCCGACTAGCTGGCACCCAGGTCCTTTCCTCAGGTCCATAGCCCTCCCAGTCAATGAGGTACTGGAGACCCCTACCCCTCCGTCTGGACCGAAGCAGGCGGCGGACGGTGTAAACCAGACCACCATCGACGAGCCGTGGAGGAGGAGGACCAGGCGCAGCAGGGACCAGCGGACTCTCATGGATGGGCTTAATCTTAGACACATGGAAAGTGGGGTGCACCCTCAGGGAATTAGGCAGTTGGAGCCGGACAGCAGTTGGGCTAATCACTCTTATGATAGGGAATGGGCCAATGAACCGAGGTGCCAGCTTCTGCGACTCCACCCTGAGTGGCAGGTTCTTCGATGACAACCACACCCTTTGACCAACATGGTAGGTGGGAGCAGGAATTCTCCGACGGTTGGCCCCGGTAGTGTAGCTGGCAACGGATCTGAGGAGTGTGGCTCGGGCTTGTGACCAGGTGCGGCGACATCGACGGGCAAAAGCAAGTGCAGATGGGCAAGTAACCTCCTCCTCCTGGCTGGCAAATAGAGGAGGCTGGTATCCATAAACACATTGGAAAGGGGACATACCGATGGCAGAGCAGGTCAGAGAATTGTGTGCGTACTCCACCCATGTCAATTGCTGCGACCAGGAGTGGGGGTTGCGTGAAGTCATGCATCGCAGTGCCTTCTCGAGCTCCTGATTAGCCCGCTCTGACTGCCCATTGGATTGGGGATGGAATCCGGAAGTCAGACTGACTGTGGCTCCCAGCAGGTGACAGAACTCCTTCCAAAAAGCGGAGGAGAATTGTGGACCACGGTCAGAAACTACATCCTTTGGCAGTCCGTGGATCCGGAAGACGTGTTCCAGGACCACCTGGGCGGTCTCCTTGGCGGTTGGGAGCTTGGGGAGGGGAATGAAGTGTGCCATCTTGCTGAAACGGTCAACGATGGTGAGAATGACGGTCATGCCACTTGAAGGGGGCAGCCCCGTGACAAAGTCAAGGGCGATGTGAGACCAGGGACGTCTGGGCACAGGCAGGGGCTTCCTATCCTCCGCAGCCCACTGAGAAATCACAGCACCAACTCCCACATCCGAGGCGTCCACCTCCACAATGAATTGCCGGTCCACATCAGGCATCTGGAGGATGGGAGCGGAAGTGAACCTCACCTTGAGGGTACTGAAGGCTTTGTCGGCTGCTGGGGTCCAGGTGAAGGGTTGCTTGGTGCTGGTTAGAGCAGTGAGAGGGGCAGCAACGGTACTGTAGTTCCGGATAAACTTCCTATAGAAGTTAGCAAACCCCAGAAACTGTTGCAGCTTCTTTCTGTTCTCCGGAACTGGCCATGAAGTGACTGCTGATACTTTGGCAGGATCCATTTGGATACTTCCCTCTGCCACTATGTACCCCAGGAAGGCCACTGTCTTGACGTGAAACTCACATTTCTCTGCCTTGGCGTAGAGGGAATTCTCCAGAAGACGATGAAGGACTTGCTGGACATGGCGGGTGTGTTCAGACAGGTTTCTGGAGTAGATTAAGATGTCATCCAGGTAAACGAAGACAAACTTGTTTAACATGTCCCGCAGTACATCATTCACTAGAGCCTGGAACACAGCAGGAGCATTGGTGAGGCCAAAAGGCATAACCAGATACTCGTAGTGGCCTGTTGGTGTATTGAATGCGGTTTTCCATTCATCTCCCTCCCGGATCCGCACTAGGTGGTAAGCGTTTCTGAGATCCAACTTGGTAAAAACAGTGGCTCCCTGGAGCAACTCAAAAGCAGAGGTGAGCAGAGGCAGAGGGTAACGGTTTTTCACTGTGATGTCGTTGAGTCCCCTGTAGTCGATGCAGGGGCGAAGAGATCCGTCCTTCTTCCCCACAAAGAAGAAGCCAGCACCAGCAGGAGATGAAGATGAACGGATTAATCCTGCGGACAGAGAGCCATTGATGTAGTCCTCCATGGACTTTCTTTCAGGAGCAGACAACGAATAAAGACGACCCCTTGGAGGAGCTGTTCCAGGGAGGAGGTCGATGGCACAGTCGTACGGTCGATGAGGGGGCAGAGATGTGGCTCTTGCTTTGTTAAACACCTCTCTGAGACCATGGTAGCATTCTGGGACATTGGAGAGGTCAGGAGCGGAGTTAGTAGGTACTGGCCGAGGGGGTAGTGCGGCAGCAAGCAGGCAGGTTCGGTGGCAGTCCTCTCCCCACTCCCTGATCACCCCGGTCACCCAGTCGAGCTGAGGGTTGTGCCGGCGGAGCCATGGGTAACCCAGGATGAGGGGTTGGCCTGGAGAGGGGAGCAGGTGAAACTGGATAGTTTCTTGATGGTTTCCGGACAGACCCATCGAGACCGGGGCCGTGACATGAGTGACCGATCCGAGTAAGTGTCCGTCCAGTGCCCGGGCAGGAATAGGAGGTGTCAAACGGAGGTTCTCCAGTCCCAGTTGGCGTGCCAGCTTGATGTCCATTATGTTGGCTTCGGCGCCAGAATCCACCAGAGCAGCCAGGGTGTGAGTTGAGTCAGAGAGGCGGAGGTGAACTTGCAGCAGGGGTTTGCGGTCGGAGGACTGGATGGTCATTGAACTCAACCGGACTCCCCCTATGCCCGGTGAGCTTCGGCCCTTTAAAGGGCAGGTTACCACACGATGTCCATCACCTCCACAATAGAGGCAGAGGTTTGAGGTGAAGCGGCGCTGGCGCTCTGCAGGAGTGAGGGAGGCTCGCCCAATCTCCATAGGCTCAGACTGATCAAGCTGACCTGGGTGAGTGGCAGTAGATGACAGGAGCCCAGTCGGATCTCTCCGAATGCCGGTAGTAGGTGGACCTTGGCGCCCCCTCTCACGACGACGGGTCTGTATCCTTCTGTCGATCCTGACAGTCAGTGCGATGGCTTCATCAAGAGTGGAAGGCAGTTCATGGGAGACCAACTCGTCCTTGATATAGTCAGCCAAACTATGGAAGAACGCGTCCACCAACGATGGTGTGTTCCAAGAACTTCGTCTAGCCAGGGTTCGGAAGTCGATGGAATGGTCTGCGACTGTACGTCTGCCTTGTCGAATACTGAACAGTTCACGAGACGCCTCTGCGGTGGGTGAATCCAGGTCAAACACCTTCAGCATCTCCTCAGCAAACAGGTCGAAGGTTGCACATGCGGGGGTTTGACGTTCGAACTCTGCTGTTCCCCAGAGTCGAGCTCGGCCCGTCAGGTGAGTGATGGCATACCCAACTTTAGCCCCCTCCGTGGCGAAGGTCCTTGGCTGCAAGGAGAACTGAAGTCGGCAGCTAGTCAGGAATGGCCGGACCTGGGTTGAATCGCCGTTGAACCGCTCGGGGTTTCCAATCTTGGGTTCCGGAGCAGCGGCTGCAATGACCGGGGCAGGTAACTCGGGGGCTGGGCTGGTGGGCAGACTGGCTGGGGTAAGGTTGGTGAGGAGTTGAATGATCATGGCGAGTTGTTGTTGCTGCTGCTGGAACTGCTGCTCATGCTCATCGGTTTCCATGTCGGGGAAAGTGTGCGCTGAGTCCATAATGGTCAGATCGTACTGTCACGGTTCAGACAGACGACCAGAGGACCACAATTGCGTCACACCAGAAAGTTTATTAAACTTAAGGGAAAAGGGAAGTAGGGAGTGAATGAAGGCTCCAGGGGTAACAGGGATCCCGTCCAATGCGCTGGGTCTGTGCCCCCCCCAGTGGCAGCGATGCGTCCTATGAAGCCGATGGTGGGTGGTCCAGAAGTCCTGGGGGGGGGAGACACAGACACAACAGGGCGGAATGAAACCAGGCAGCAGTACAGTTCAAGGGAAATCCAAAATACGTAGTAGCAAGGCAGAAGGCTGGTCAGAGTTACCGGGATTGAAGAGTAGTCAGGAGTCGTAATGGCAGAAGCAGGTCTGGATCTCCTGAGGCAGAAGAGTATCCAAAAAACAGGCAGGTCCGGGGTCACAAAACCAGGGTGAGCCAGAAGCGCGAGCAAACAGGTTCCGGGTGTGAGCTTTGCAGACGATCTGACACCGGAGAGCTGAAAGACAGGGCCTTAAATACTGGGAGAGGTAGTGGGTAATGCAGCGCAGCTGGCAGAGTAATTAGAGCAGAGCAGAGCAGGGACAGGTGGAGCTAGTTAGGCTGAGTAGAGAGAGTGGTGAGCAGAGTGGAAGAAAATTAAGGTGGTAACCCGGTGGAGTGAGAGGCCCATGACAATAATGACAATGTGAAAACAGGTTTTTAGATTTTTGTGCTAATTTCTTACAAATAAAAAAACAGAAATACCTTATTTACATAAGTATTCAGACCCTTTGCTATGAGACTCCAAATTGAGCTCAGGTGCATCCTGTTTCCATTGATCATCCTTGAGATGTTTCTACAGCTTTATTGGAGTCCACCTGTGGTAAATTCAATTGATTAGACATGATTTGGAAAGGCATACACCTATCTATATGAGGACTCCCGAGTGGCGCAGTGGTCTAAGGCACTGCATCGCAGTGCTAGCTGTGCCACTAGAGATCCTGGTTAGAGTCCAGACTGTCGCAGCCGGCCGCGACCGGGAGACCCATGGGCGGTGCACAATTGGTCCAGCGTCGTCCAAGGTAGGGGAGGGTTTGGCCGGCAGGGATGTGGGTTCATTTCCCACGGGGGGGCCAGTATGAAAAAATAATAATTATGTATGCATTCACTAACTGTAAGTCGCTCTGGATAAGAGCGTCTGCTAAATGACTAAAATGTAAAAATGTCCCACAGTTGACTGCATGTCAGAGCAAAAACCAAGCCATAAGGTCAAAGGAGAGTTCCGAGACAGGATTGTGTCAAGGCACAGATCTGGTTACCAAGAACACAGTGGCCTCCATCATTCTTAAATGGAAGAAGTTTGGAACCACCAAGACTCTTCCTAGAGCTGGCCACCCGGCCAAACTGAGCAATCGGGGGAGAAGGGTCTTGGTCAGGGAGGTGTCCAAGAACCCGATGGTCTGTGGAGATGGGGGAACCTTCCAGAAGGGCAACCATCTCTGCAGCACTCCACCAATCTGGCTTTTATGGTAGAGTGGCCAGCGAAAGCCACTCCTCAGTAAAAGGCACATGACAGCCCGCTTGGAGTTTGCCAAAAGGCACCTAAAGGACTCAGACCATGAGAAACAACATTCTCTGGTCTGATGAAACCAAGATTGAACTCTTTGGCCTGAATGCCAAGCGTCACGTCTGGAGGAAACCTGGCACCATCCATACAGTGAAGCGTGGTGGTGGCAGCATCAGGCGGTGGGGATGTTTTTCAGTGGCAGGGACTGGGAGACTAGTCAGGATCAAGGGAAAGATGAACGGAGCAAAGTACAGAGAGATCCTTGATGAAAACCTGCTCCAGAGCGCTCAGGACCTCAGACTGGGGCAAAGGTTCACCTTCCAACAGGACATCGACCCTAAGCACACAGCCAAGACAACACAGGAGTGGCTCTGGGACAAGTCTCTGAATGTCCTTGAGTGGCCCAGCCAGAGACCGGACTTGAACCCGATCTAACATCTCTGGAGAGACCTGAAAATAGCTGTGCAGCGACGCTCCCCATCCAACCTGACAGAGCTCGAGAGGATCTGCAGAGAAGAATGGGAGAAACTCCCCAAATACAAGTGTGCCAAGCTTGTAGCATCGTACCCAAGAAGACTCGAGGATGCACTCGCTGCTAAAGGTGCTTCAACAAAGTACTGAGTATAGGGTATGAATACTTATGTAAATGTTATTTCAGTTGTTTATTTTTAATACATTTGCTAACATTTCTAAAAACGTGTTTTTGCTTTGTCATTATGAGGTGTTGTGTGTAGATTGATGAGGACAAACAATTTAATCAATTTTAGAATAAGGCTGTAACGTAACAAAATGTGGAAAAATTCAAGGGGTGCACTGTAACATAAAAACTTGAATTGTTGCATCTCTTTGTGTTGTTGTCCTCCGGTGGCTAGCTAGCTAGCTAAAATCGTCCCTTTCCTAAATTAGCCATGGATGGAGATAGGGATTTGGACTTGTTTTACTTAATTCTCCATACTGGCCAATGATTATAATGGCGGTTCTGATCCAACCATACATTCTTACATTGTGCCCCTGGACTGAGAGGATGGAAATCAATAGGTAGCAGAAGGCTAATGTTAACTAGCTAACGTTGCCCATGAAAGGAATTTAGGCTAGCAAGCAAGCATTTTAGCCAGGTAGCCTAGGACAACAAAAAATAAAAGCGTGTACTGTATGACAGAGTCATAGACCGTTTTGTCAACATGAAAGAGAGGAGGATGGCATTGGCATTTCTCTACTAGTAGGGTGAGTCAACATGTTTTTTCTACTTGCACGCACGCATGCACACACACACACACACACACACACACACACACACACACACACACACACACACACACACACACACACACACACACTCAAATCAGAACCATGGACAGCCAAATCATATTTAGCTTAGGTTGATTGAACTAAATAGTTTTTTTATATATTTTAGTTGTCACTGTATTCGACTAAGCATAGGTGATTTTATGATGTTGAAATGTTGACGTTGAAATGGTGCTGGAATAGTGGAGGCAGCTCCTGTTTTCTTTGCGACTTGCAGTAACTCTCCATGGTTCTAAATCAATAGTTGTTTAGTAGTCCGAAAATGTTGGAAATGTAACTGTTTGTTACATTCATTATGCTTTGTGGACTACACCGGACAGAGGTAGCTCTCCGGTTTTGTGATTAAACAAAGGTGTGGTTGAATTTATTCTGCCACTGTATCTTCTTATTGTGACGGCCTTAGGCCTATATATCACGGCCGCAAGGCATATGAACTAACAAGTTATAGAGCAAACAACGCAATTATCACAACACAGGTTGTAAAATGCCTTTTTTTTCTGGCTTGGCTTCCCCAGTGATTTTACCCACGCACTGCTACTGGGTCCATCTCTGCAGGATATACAGTGCATTCAGAAAGTACCTCTTGATTTTACTGCTGTCTGTATCCTTCTGACTGGTGGTTCTTTTTTTTAAAGAAACAAAATATCCTTCTCTGCATCTCTGATAAAATCTGGGTAAAATATTTAAAGGAATGTGAGTGTTATCCAGTCCATTTAGTTATTGCTTGCTTTCTAAAGTCTACCAACCTTGCCAGCAGCCATGCCAGCTAAGATGGTAAGACAAGCTAGCTACTCTAACTTGATTTTGTCACGCCTACTCCCGCTCCCCTGCTCCAGCGCTCAATGTCTTCGGTCTACAAACCACCGGCCCTGGCAAGTACCCTTCTCCTGTTTTGTTTATCTGCCTTATTTTATTATTAAACTCACCTTCTGCACCTGCTTCCTGACTCCTAGCGTATCCATTACAGAATACTGCCTCACGATATGGAAGCAGCAGAAGAGAAAGACATCTCCCAGACAGTCGGCTAACAGGGACGCCTACTCCTCCAACACCATGATCAGCTGGCGCAACTGGGTACGGCTATGGATGAGGTCCTCCGCGTCCTCCACCACCTCAACACCACCCAAGAGGTTTCACCTCCAACTAGCGGAGGGCTCCTTACCACGAGTCGTCGCAGCGAGCCAGTCCCACAGCCTACTCAGCAGTCCGCCCAGGGAGACGATGCGCGACTGTCCCTCCCGGACAAGTACCACAGGACCATCCAAATGCCGTGACTTCCTACTCCAGTGCTCCCTCTATTTCGCCCATCAGACCAGGCCCTCGCCCCCTCCATGAACATCACCTCGTACCCGCTTTCATCTCCTTTTCCGGTCCAAGCCCTGGATAATCGATCATTAGGATCCGGCACTATCACGCACATCACAGCACCACTCACCCTCACCGTGGGACACATGTACCAAGAAAGCCTTCCCTTCCTCATCATCACCGCACCCATGCACAATGTCATCTTCGGCCTCCCGTGGCTCCAACGTCATGACCCCACCATCTCCTGGTCGAGGATGGAAATCACTGCCTGGGCACCCGGATGCCGGAAGTCCTGCTTTCCCTTACCCTGTGGTTCCATGTCGGTTAAGAGTCCTGTGGGTACCCTCCAGCCCGACCAGGACCAAGACCTGTGCCACCTGTCTCCCTCCTCATCGCCCCTGGGACTGCGCAATTGACCTGCTTGCAGGCTCTGCGCCTCCGCGCAGCCGCATCTACCCTCTGCCTGTGGCTGAAACCGAGGCCATGGAGGAGTACATCCAGGGGGCTCTCCAACAGGGTTTCATCCGCCCATCCACCTCCCCGGTGTCGGCAGGCTTCTTCTTCGTTGCCAAGAAGGACGGAGGCCTACGTCCGTGCATCGATTACAGAGGCCTCAATTCCATCACCACCAAGTACCGCTACTCTCTCCCGTTGGTGCCGGCCGCAATCAAACAGCTCCGCTGGACCTGTGGAGTGCCTACAATCTGATCCGCATCCGAGAGGGGGATGAATGGAAAACCGGCTTCAGCATGATGTCTGGAGACTACGAGTACTTGGTGATGCCTTATGATTTAGCCAATGCGGCGTTGGCGTTCCAGAAATGTGTGAACGAGGTGTTCCGGGACATGCTCGGGCACCAGGTGGTCGTGTATATCGACGACATCCTGGACTACTCGGCCACCTTGGAGGATCACATCACCCACATCCGAGTAGTCCTGGGACTCTTGGAGAACCGCCTGTATGTAAAAGCAGAGAAGTGCCAGTTCCATCAGGTCGCTGTCTCCTTCTTGGGATACCAGGTCAGCCCGCAGGGAATGAAGATGAATGAAAGGAAGGCTGAGGCAGTCCCAACCACCATAAAGGGGCTACAACGTTTTTTGGAGTTTGCCAACTTCTACCGCCGCTTCATTAAATACTTCAGCTCCATCGCCTCTCCTCTCACCTCTCTCCTCAAGGGTGGTCCCCATAAATTGGTGTGGAGTCCTGCAGCCGATGAGGCCTTCCGCCTACTGAAGGGGCGTTTCACCTCCACCCCGTTGCTGAAACACCCAGATCCTACGCTGCCCTTTGTGGTGGAGGTGGACGCTTCAGAAGTGGGCATGGGGGCCGTCCTGTCCCAATGGCAAAGTAACCCACATAAATTGTATTCATGTGCATACTACTCAAAGAAACTGTCTCCTGCAGAGAGGAACTATGACGTTGGCGACCGGTAGCTCCTGGCGGTGAAGTTTGGCATTAGTGGAGTGGAGACACTGGCTGGAGGGTGCGAAGGACCCATTTCTCATCCTCACCGACCATCGGAACCTGGAGTACATACAGACAGCGAGGCGGCTGAACCCGCGCCAAGCAAGGTGGGCCCTTTTTTTCACTAGATTCAACTTCACCCTGTCATATCGCCCAGGTAAAAAAACATCAAAGCCGATGCCCTGTCCCGTCTACACGATTCAGGAGAGGTTCCTGTCCTGAGTGCGCTCATCATTCTCCCCTCCCGAGTCATTGCCCCTGTGCTTTGGGACGTAGACTTGGACATCCGCCAGGCCCTGGAGAGGGAACCCGCGCCTGCTACCTGCTCTCCGGAGCACACCTATGTTCCCACAGAGGTAAGGGATCGGCTGTTGACCTGGGCGCACACATCCCTCCGCCTCCCCTGGACATCGATGGAACCCCCACCTATGCCGTCAGGTCTCCATTAACCCATAGTGGCTAACCCTTCACTACTCAGCTCAAGATGATTTGTTGATTTTATGCCCCTTTGAAACAGCTCAAGATGATTTTATGCCCCTTTGAAACAGCTCAAGATGATTTTATACCCCCTTTGAAACAGCTCAAGATGATTGTATGCCCCTTTGAAACAGCTCAAGATGATTGTATGCCCCTTTGCCTAGTTCTAAATGCCAAAATCGGGCAAGATAATGCTTTATTTTGTAATGTTGGATAAAGTCACTAACAAAGCTCGTACAGCTGTTCCTTTTGAGTTTCCTACAGGGCAGGAAATTATGTCTCAAAGGACTCAGTGCCATTTTAGCCATGTGCAAACAATAAAGTCCTGCGGCCATATCTCAGACATCCAAGCACAATGGTAACCAACAACAGTAACCAACAACAAATAACTGATTTTCTTTTTTCTTCTCCAGTTGTAAGGACCTGGGCCTATGTATTTATAAAGTGTCTCAGAGTATATAATTGTATTCATTAAGAGCTAAATGGTAACACTGATCCTAGATCAGCACTCTTACTCTTAGGCTGTGTTTAAACAGGCAGCCCAGTTCTGATGTTTTTTTTCACTAATTGGTCTTTTGACCAATCAGATCAGCTCTGAAAAAGATCTGATGTGAAAAGATCAGAATTGAGTTGCCTGTCTAAACGCAGCCTTAAACACTTTTTGAAAACTGGCCCAGATCTATTAGCCTGGGTACCAGCCCTGTTTGTGCTATAATTCCACTCCTTGTCATGCCAATGCCAATGAGTGCCAATGAGTGGCATGATGGCACAAGCTGGTCTGGGATCAGGCTACAGATCTATAACAAGTGATCTGTTTCTCTCTTCTCCAGTTGTAAGGACCTGAAGTATGACTACAGGTCATTGCCATCTACCTCAGTGGTGATCGCCTTCTACAACGAGGCGTGGTCCACGCTGCTACGCACTGTCCACAGTGTCCTGGAGACATCACCTAACTTACTGCTACGAGAGGTGGTGCTGGTGGACGACTATAGTGACAGAGGTACAATCATAGACATACAGGGCATGCATGTGCTGATCTAGGATCAGGTCCCCCATATCCATGCAATTTGTGTTAATTGTGATTTAAATGCCAAAACATCCTAGATCAGCACTCCTACTCTGAGACCCTAATGGGCAGACAGGTTTGGCTAGAGTAGACATGATATGCCATTCTGCCTGCCAAAGCAAATGAGAGACAATATTTGATGAATATGACATTCAATATGTTAAGGTTAAAGGTATAGTGCACAGGTTTTGACCTGTACTGAAAGTGCTCTTTCTTGAAAACTTGACTTCTGACATGCAACGTTTTTTGTGGACTAATGAACAAAATACTAAAATAAAGTTTTAGGTGAACTATCCCATTGAATACATTTCAATAATTTTGAATGCCAGTTGGTAAACATGCAGCCTTGCTCATAGGTCACTATTTGCCCCTCTCATGACGTAGTATTGGTCATATGAGTCATTGGAAATATTTGATATGATTTCTGTCAAGTAGCTGGTTGTATTAATTCATTAATGATCAATTAACTACAAAGCACAGGCACACCTATTAGCAGCACCACCCTGTGGTAACATAACACACACTGTACCTACACATTACCACACATCCCTTTGTCAGTTGAGGAAATGTACAATCTTGCTTTTCATGAATCATGAAATGGAAACAACAGCCCTTTTTGTTCCCCCGCAGCTCATTTGAAGGAGCCGTTGGAAAACTACATCTCCAGCTTGAAGAAGGTGCGTCTGATCCGGGCCAGGAAGAGGGAGGGCCTGGTGCGGGCCAGGCTCCTTGGGGCCTCCATCGCCACAGGTGACGTGCTGACCTTCCTGGACTGCCACTGTGAATGCCCCGAGGGCTGGCTGGAGCCCCTGCTCCACAGGTGAGAAACCACGTAGCAGGCCAGGTGAGGACTGCTCTTCTTCAGTCTAATTGTGGGACTTGTAGTGCCTCCCTCCATTCGTTCTACCTTGCAGTTGTACGTATCATGCTGCTGTGGCTAAATGTGGATATGTATAGCTACTTGAACAATTTTCCCCACCCATCCTCTTTCTCACCAATCCCAAGCCTCCAAAGGCCTGTTCCATATGGTGCCTGTTTACATTGACATTTTACATTTGAGTCATTTTGCACACGTTCTTATCCAGAGTGACTTACAGTAGTGAGTGCGTACATTTTCATACTTTTTTGTACTGGTCCCCCGTTGGAATTGAACCCACAACCCTGGCATTGCAAGTGCCATGCTCTACCAACTGAGCCACCTGGGACTGTTGAGAGGCATCTCTCTCTCCTCTCCCATGTTATAACCCTGTTATACTGCAACCCCCTGCTACCTGCTGCCCAACCCTGTTTTAACCCTGTTTTAACCCTGTTTTAACCCTGTTATTCTGCAACCCCCCGTGCTTACTTCTTCTTTCTTCTCCTTTTCCTCCCAGGATAAAGGAGAAACCGTCAGCTGTGGTCTGTCCAGTCATCGATGTCATCGACTGGAACACTTTTCAGTATCTAGGCAACCCTAGGGAACCTCATATCGGAGGATTTGATTGGCGGCTGGTCTTCACCTGGCACCCGGTGCCAGAGTACGAGCAGAAACACAGGCACTCTCCCATCGATGTCATCAGGTCTGTGGTACCCTCAAATCCCCAGTGTATCAGAGAGGAAAATAGTCAAATCCTAAATTAACTATTGAGATGTACTTTTAACAATTTGACATGCATGTTATTACAGATCAGCAATTGTTATGCACACCATAGGCTGTATAATTTCAGATAATTTCAAGATTTGCTCTGTAAACTGTGTGTTTTGGTCCCAGGTCTCCTACTATGGCTGGTGGGCTGTTTGCTGTCAGTAAGAACTATTTCCATTACCTGGGCAC
>NW_028163770.1:0-77052 GCF_964263955.1 Coregonus lavaretus | reverse complement strand
GCAGTGTTATTTATTATCTCTTATCGTGCCTGTCCTTCAGGGGTTCCCAGTATGGGATTTACACCTGCAACTCTCTGGGTTACACTTTCATCTGTTCCCCAAAACCCCTCAACTGTACTAATGATGCACCCACACAGTGAGAGAGTAAGGCCCTTTTTACATTGGTGAGAGTTGAAGGATATTCGAGGTATCGATTGTCGAGACACATTACTGTAATGAGAGGGGGGTGAGCGAGAGCGTCAAAGTTGAACACCATCTTTCCATGACTCCAGGGAGCAAACATCCCTTGATGTCACGAGAGTGACTCTCACCAGTCTGTCTGTCTGACCTATGACCTTCAAGCAGTGTCTTTATTCAATCCATAACCTTGCCATTTATATTGCATAACAGTTCTGCTGAAAATAGGGCACACAGACAGAGAGCAATGTTTGTATTTGTGTGTGTGTGGGGGGGGGGGGGGGGGGGGGGGTAACTTACGTGGTGGAGGAATGAGTGGAGGGGTGGAGTTGACATTGTTTGGTGGAGGAATGAGTGGAGGGGTGGAGTTGACATTGTTTGGTGGAGGCGGGAAAGGAGGCAGGGGGAAGAAGGGGGGCATCTTAGTGGGAGTAGGCTCAGCATCAGACCGCTCGGAAAGCACCTGTAATGCATGCACACACCCACGTACACACAAAAACAAAGCTCAGACTAGGTAGGCAGATTTACTAGATTAATCAAGAGGAAAGACAAGGTGTAGTTTAGAATAACACAGACACACAAACCTGGATGTTATTTCCTCCTATATTGTGACGTCTCCATCCCTCTACCCGGCTGATGGTACCATTTTGTCCTCTAATAACATTGATGGCGCCGCTTGACTTTCTACTGGCCAGAGCAGAACAGAGTAAATATACAAAAAACCCAGCACAATATGTCTCTGTGCATGGATCATGTATAAAAAGGTATGCATGTTTGGGTAAATCTCTTGTTTTTGACATGTTTTAAATCTCAGGATGTGATCTGCTTACCAGTGTCTGGGTAACACCCTGAAGTGGCATAAGAAGTAAGGCCTTTGCCTTAAAATATATACATTCAGCAAAAAAAGAAACGTCCTCTCACTGTCAACTGTGTTTATTTTCAGCAAACTTAACGTGTAAATATTTGTATGAACATAACAAGATTCAACAACTGAGACATAAACTGAACAAG
Organism: Coregonus lavaretus; assembly: GCF_964263955.1. Classification (NCBI taxonomy): domain Eukaryota; kingdom Metazoa; phylum Chordata; class Actinopteri; order Salmoniformes; family Salmonidae; genus Coregonus; species Coregonus lavaretus. The sequence goes on along the minus strand of NW_028163770.1, from coordinate 75,864 downwards.
TTCCACAGACATGTGACAAACAGAAATGTAATAATGTGTCCCTGAACAAAGGGGGGGTCAAAATCAAAAGTAACAGTCAGTATCTGGTGTGGCCACCAGCTGCATTACAGTTTTTCTCAGTCGCTTTGGTGCATTTTTCACATCATCCCTAACATGTGCAAAATAATAAGTGCATTTCTCAGAACAATTTGTACAAACTGCAATATACAATAGATATGTTTCTAAAGCTAGTCAGTCACTAAAAATCCTTAGTACATCTCTCAAAAGTAAATATTCATGCCAATGATCATGTCAGTGTCATCAGAATGATAAGACATTGAGTCATTGTTCACGAACAAGGTTGTCAAAATGTTTAGGCATGTTGTCAATGGAACTGTGTACTTGTATTACCTGATGTAAACTTAGGCTACAGTTTGGATGACAGTTACTGTATTGAAAATGCACAAGGCTGCACTTCTATGGCATATATCAATTTCAACAGTACTATTTACATATTACTGTATGTGGGTTATTGATTGAAAGAGACTGGACAACCCAAGGGGCACAAAGGAAAAAAAACTAAATTAGAAAGAAACACAGGAAACCACCCCTAAGGCACAACTTTGCCCACAGCACTGTTCTAGTGCTGTCTCTACACATCCAGACGTTCCTGTCTGTCAGCCCACATATTCTCATCCACATCACACCGGATATTTTCCCTTCCAATGCAACGTGGAAAGAATCTTTTGGAATGCCTTATCCATCCTCTGCAGGCGTCTACTGTGGTGTCCTCACATGCTGCATCCATTGCAGCCAGCAGGGTCATCTGTGTGTGTGGCTGACGATCGTACACCTTCCACCTCCATGCTGAAAATAACTCCTCAATTGGGTTAAGGAATGGTGAATAAGGTGGGAGGAATTCTATGAGCATCCTCGGGTGGGTCACAAACCATTGCCTTATGATGTTTGATCGATGGAAACTCACATTATCACAAATGACCACATACTTTGGCAAATCCTCTCTAAACAGACCCCTCTCATCCTCAGGGATGAGAGCCCTGTAGAGAGTCTCTAAAAAGTTGAGTAGATGCTGGGTGTTGTATGGCCCTAAAAGGGGGATATGGGTTAGGACACCATGCTCCGAAATAGCAGCACACATGGTGATATTTCCTCCCCGTTGGCCTGGCAAATCCACAGTAGCTCTGTGACCGATGATATTCCGACCCCGCCTTCTGCATTTGGTCAGGTTGAAGCCAGCCTCATCCACGTATACAAAGTTGTGAGAGGGTTCACTTGATTCCAACTCCATTATACGCTATATCCCAGAACACACAGTTGAATTTGTTTTGGTAAGGAAGAGTGACATAAAATGTACATATATTGCATGTTCCTTCCACAGCAATGGAAATGTGTGCAGTTTATGCTTACTGTACTATGTAACACTATAAAATGTTGCTGTAAAGTAGTTACATAGATATATGTTTTACCTGTACATACTGGTACCGTAGCTCCTTAACTCTGTCCTCATTCCTTTGGAATGGTACACGGTACAGCTGTTTCATACTCATCTGGTTTCTATGCAGCACCCTGTCGATGGTTGAGATGCTAACCGTATGGATGTTTTCAAAGACATCGTTGTCTTCTATAATGGTCCTTTGTATTTCCCTGAGTCTCATGGCATTGTTTGCTCGGACCATGGTGCAAATAGCCTCCTCCTGTTGAGGTGTGAAAAGGCGTCCTCTGCCACCGGTTTGAGGTAATCTTGCAGTCCTATGTGTGGAAAAATGCAGTGATGCATCGCACACTTTCACATAGACAAAAACTATGCGAACACACATTTTACTGTAAAACATACAGGTGGGTGCATGTAAGGTGCAGTATGTATCTGTATAGAGTATATTTCTGTATGCTGTGAAATACAAGTGGACTACTGTAATATGAAGCATTGTAGGAAGTATACAGTATACTGCTTATATACAGTAACAGTGCACTGTACATTGGTGGACATACCTGTTCTCTCTTCGAAACGTTTGTACTATTGAGGACACGGTTGATCTCCCAATATTCGGCTGCACCCTTCGACCCGCCTCAGCCATTGTAAGGCCATGATTGACAACATGGTCTACAATAGTGGCCCTTATGTCATCAGATATGCGCCTATGTCCTCTTCTGCCTCTTCCTCTGTTTTGCCTTCCACCACGCATCCTTGCTCCTCTTCTTCCTCCTCTTGGCTGTTGACCCTGTTCGTTTCCTGGTCCATCCATTATTGGAAAATTGCAACTCTGTGTTGTGGTCTGTCTATATATGCTTGCCAATTGATTCTTCATGAGATGCACCTTTGAGCAATTTAGACAACTGGTTGATTGTTGGTTGAACTAACACTTTACATTCCTTCATGAGTGAGGGTTAATTTCACCTGCACGATTCAGCAATTTACGTTTTTGTACAAAAGGTCTAATAGAAATGTGTAAAACTATGCTTGACAGTTTATGACAAATAGTTCAACAATTTTGCATGTAATGGCTTATGCAAGGAACTAATGCCTAGATGTTTTGAGGGGTAAGACTATTCAACAGAGAACCATCTACTATATTTTGATCAACATGACATGAGCAATTGAAAATGTGGAAAAAAGCTGACACTTGTACATTATCAATTGCAATATGTACAAAAGCAATTGCAATTTGTTCAAAGGAATAAGAAATTGCTTTAATGATGTGCACAAGTGACTAGATGATTTGGAATTTGTACAAGTAGTATCAAGAATTGCACTTTTGATCTAAGAAATGCACCAAAGCGACTGAGAAAAACTGTAAGTACTGCAGTGCATCTCCTCCACATGGACTGCACCAGATTTGCCAGTTCTTGCTGTGAGATGTTACCCCACTCTTCCACCAAGGCACCTGCAAGTTCCTGGACATTTCTGGGGAGGAATGGCCCTAGCCCTCACCCTCCGATCCAACAGGTCCCAGACGTGCTCAATGGGATTGAGATCCGGGCTCTTTGCTGGCCATGGCAGAACACTGACATTCCTGTCTTGCAGGAAATCACGCACAGAACGAGCAGTATGGCTGGTGGCATTGTCATGCTGGAGGGTCATGTCAGGATGAGCCTGCAGGAAGGGTACCACATGAGGGAGGAGGATGTCTTCCCTGTAACGCACAGCGTTGACAACAAGCTCAGTCCGATGATGCTGTGACACACCGCCCCACACCATGACGGACCCTCCACCTACAAATCGATCCCGCTCCAGAGTACAGGCCTCGGTGTAACGCTCTTTCCTTTGACAATAAACGCGAATCCAACCATCATTCCTGGTGAGACAAAACCGCGACTCGTCAGTGAAGAGCACTTTTTGCCAGTCCTGTCTGGTCCAGCAACGGTGGATTTGTGCCCATAGACGACGTTGTTGCCGGTGATGTCTGGTGAGGACCTGCCTTACAACAGGCCTATAAGCCCTCAGTCCAGCCTCTCTCTGCCTATTGCGGACAGTCTGAGCACTGATGGAGGGATTGTGCGTTCCTGGTGTAACTCGGGCAGCTGTTGTTGCCATCCTGTACCTGTCCCGTAGGTGTGATGTTCGGATGTACCGATCCTGTGCAGGTGTTGTTACACGTGGTCTGCCACTGCGAGGACGATCAGATGTCTGTCCTGTCACCCTGTAGCACTGTCAAGCGTCTCACAGTACGGACATTGCAATTTATTGCCCTGGCCACATCTGCAGTCCTCATGCCTCCTTGCAGCATGCCTAAGGCACGTTCACGCAGATGAGCAGGGACCCTGGCCATCTTTCTTTTGGTGTTTTTCAGAGTCAGTAGAAAGGCCTCTTTAGTGTCCTAAGTTTTCATAACTGTGACCTTAATTGCCTACCGTCTGTAAGTTGTTAGTGTCTTAACGACCGTTCCACAGGTGCATGTTCATTAATTGTTTATGGTTCATTGAACAAGCATGGGAAACAGTGTTTAAACCCTTTACAATGAGGATCTGTGAAGTTATTTGGATTTTTACTAATTATCTTTGAAAGACTTTGAAATACTTTTTTTGCTGAGTTTATATATACTGAAAAAAAATACCAAAATATAAAATGCAACATGTAAAGTGTTGGTCCCATGTTTCATGAGTTGAAATAGAAGATCCCAGAAATGTACATCCCTGTTAGTGAGCATTTCTCCTTTGCCAAGATAATCCATCCACCTGACAAGTGTGGCATATCAAAAAGCTGATTTAACATCATGATCATTACATAGGTGCACCTTGTGCAGTGGACACTAAAAGGCCACTCTAAAATGTGCAGTTTTGTCACACAACACAATAGCATAGATGTCTCAAGTTGATGGAGCATGCAATTGGCATGCTGTCTGCAGGAATGTCCTCCAGAGCTGTTGCCAGAGAATGTAATGTTCATTTCTCTACCATAAGCCGTCTCCAACGTCGTTTTAGAGAATTTGGCAGTACGTCCAACCGGCCTCAAAACCGCAGAGCATGTGTAACCACGCCACCCCAGGACCTCCCTATCCGGCTTCTTCCCCTGCGGGATCGTCTGAGACCAGCCACCCGGCTGATGAAACTGAGAAGTATTTCTGTCTGTAATAAAGCCCTTTTGTGGGGGAAAAAATAATTCTGATTGTCTGGGCTTGGCTCCCCAGTGGGTGGGTCTAGCCCACCCAGGCCCACCCGTGGCTGCACCCCTTCCCATTAATTTGAAATCCATAGATTAGGGACTAATTAATGTATTTCAATTGATGGATTTCCTTATATGAACTGTAAAATCATTGAAATTGTTGCATGTTGTGTTTATATTTTTGTTCAGTATATACACACACACCGTGTGTACAAAACATTAAATACACATGCTCTTTCCATGACATAGACTGACCAGGTGAAAGCTATGATCCCTTATTGATGTCAGTGTAGATGAAAGGGAGGAGATAGGTTAAAGAAGGAATTTTAAGCCTTGAACCATTTGAGACATGGATTGTGTATGTGTGCCACTCAGAGGGTGAATGGGCAAGACAAAATATTTAAGTGCCTTTGAACAGGATATGGTAGTAGATGCCAGGCACACCGGTTTGAGTGTGTGAAGAACTGCAACGCTGCTGGGTTTTTCACGCTCAACAATTTCCTGTGTGTATCAAGAATGGTCCACCACCCAAAGGACATCCAGCCAACGGCAGGCCAGTGATCGAAAACGGGTCATTGATGAAAGAGGACAAAGGAGGCTGACACGAATTGTGCAGAGCAACAGACAGTGTCCAAAGTCCAGTACAACTATGGTGCCCAAAGACACATAAAATAATGCACAACTCTTCATACCTTGACATGAATGGGGTATGACAGCCGACGACCTTACAGAGTTCCACTTCTTTCAGCAAAAAACAAGAAACTGCGGTTGCAGTGGGCAAAGGAACGAAAAAACACTGGACACTGGACAATTGGAAAAACATTGCCTGGTTTGATGAATCCCGGTTCCTGCCGTTTCACACTGATGGGAGGACTAGAGTATGGAGAAAACCACATGAGTACATGCATCTATCATGCCGCGTTTCAGCATTGCAGGCTGGTGGTGGTGGTGTGATGGTGTGGGGTGTGTTTTCATGGCCCACATTGGACCCCTTGATAAAGGTGGAGCAACATTTGAATGCCCCAGGATATCTGAACATCATTGCCAATCAGGTGCATCTCTTCATGGCAGCAGTGTATCCATCTGCGAAAATATTTTTTCAGCAGGATAATGCCCCATGACACAAGGCTAGGATTGTCCAGGAATGGTTCCACGAACATGACAGTGAATTCAGCTTACTGCAGCGGCCTGCCCAGTCACCAGATCTCAATCCAATTGAGCATCCGTGGGATGAGATGGAACAAGCTATTTGGAGTAGAGATCCACTACCAGCCAACTTGACAACTGTGGGAAGTATTGGCGTGAACATGGGCCAGCATCCCTGTGGAACGCTTTCGACACCTTGTAGAGTCCATCGGCCAACGAACTAATTCAATATTAGTGTCAAGGGCTGAGGTGTAAGGTGTGTGGAAGTCAGGCGCAGGACACCGAAGCTAGTCCAACAAAGTTTACTGAAGTTTACCAATAGGCAAAAATACAGAGAACGGCCTCAACAATAAACAGAGGTGAGCAAAATACGCAAACTGTGCGTAAAACAAATAAACCAGAAAACAGGTACAAAACACGCAGCACAACGGACAGGCGAAAAACAACACACAATCTAACCTAAGCAAAACAAGGAACTTATAGGACAAGTAATCAGCACACAAACGGACACAGGTGTAAAAGACAGACGAAAGCAATCACACCAAGAAACATGGAGCGGTGGCAGCTAGTACTCCGGGGACGGCGAACGCCGAAGCCTGCCCGAACCAGGAGGAGGAGCAGTCTCGGCAGAATCCGTGACAATTAGGAAGGTGTTCCTAAGGTTTTGTACACTCAGTGTATATACAGTATATTATATAATGCCTGTGACCCCCATCACCCTCTTCCAGGTTCATTAACGCATTACCTTCTTTAACTGGGTCATCCTCTCACTACACTCTGCTAACACTCCCCGGAACACCAGGAACACGACTTCCTGAATTGGATCCTTTGTTCTTTCTTAATTCCATGATTTTACTTTTAGATTTGTGTGTATTGTTGTGTATTGTTAGATATTACTGCATTGTTGGAGCTAGGAACACAAGCATTTCGCTACACCCACAATAACATCTGCTAAAATATGTCTATGCGACCAATAAAATGTGATTTGATTTTAGGGAATGTGGAGAGAATACAATACAACACAATATGTGCTCCTTCAACCAAGCATCAAGTTTGCACCACAGAGTTTCTAAACCTAGAGGCCCAACATTGCGAGACTTCCGGGAATGCTTGCGAAGCAGACTCGGCAGACCAGACAGGGGTTTTGAGAGGTCAATGAGAGAAGTGAAAAATGATTCCTTAGTTGTTAATTTTCTCGAAATCTAAAGGCACAACATAGATTCGAGCCAATGTCTTAAGTAGCTGAACATGTTATTACTACAACCTCGTGAAAGTGACAAATGGACATGTTTTCATTTTCGTCAAAAACAACTTTATTTCAAAGGAGTGCCTTTGATTTGACAGCCTGCACATATGCAGTTCAGCGTGAGACGACCGTTAGAACCAATTACGTGTTTCTGCGAATTGGCTTAGCTAACCGAACGTTGCCATGACATCGCCTACAAGCATGATCTGGGATTTCTACTGAAGAAGCAGTTTCTACACATCTTCATATTAAACCATCTTTGTTTGAACTTTTACCCTTCCGGAGCCACCAGTGTTCTCACAGCTCAACAGAGGGAGAGAGAGGGTCTGTAGTGTAGGGAGGCCTCATTTAACACTTCATCTGCTGTACAATGCTGTGTGTATTTGTGTTTGTCATGCTCAGACTTCCTGCTTCCCCTCTGGCCCGGTCGGTCGTGTCACCGAGAGAGAGGGAGAAGCATGACCGCTGAGTAACGCTCAGACTCACATCACCTCCCCTGAGGGGAACCTTGCTGAGGGAGACGGGGAGCGTGGGCATCGTATAGAGACGGACCTTTAATTAAGTGGCCTGTGTTAGTCACCCTTATCCCCCTCAGTCTGTAGTCTGGACCACCGTGACAGGAGCCCTGCTAAACTCACAAGAGACAGGATTGGAGGGAGCGAGCGAGAAAGTAGGAGGTGAGCGGGACAGAGCCAGAGGGAAAGCAAGAAGGAGGGGAGGGGTGGAGGAGTGTGTGTTTGTGATAGTCCATCACTCTTCCTTATGAGGCGTAGAGCACCTGGTCCCTGAGTGGAACCAGAATGAGGCCATGGGGCTGAGAGGACAGGAGTGTTTACGAACACAGTCTGCTAATGTCTGCTGCTACGGGCCCAAGCCCGTAAATGATTGGCCACTGTAATTGAGCAGTAAAACTCCATGGTCCCAGTCTTCACACGGTAAAAGCAGCCCCCCGTAGGGCTTGGCTTGCCCCAATGCTAAAAACTTCCCTTCACAGGTGGCCGTTAACGGGAACGTGACGGGAGGTGATGCACATGAGGACTTCATTAGAGGGAACAGACCAGATTAACTAAGCAACGCTCGCAGCACCTATACCTTTATTTCTAGCCATTTAATAGTTAAGTGACTTAACATACCTTTCATGACTTATCACTTCAAAACATTTCAGGATGTAATGTGTTCGGTAAGAACATTACCTCAGACACAGGTACCACTGACCAATACAAACCATTGACCACCCTGATGGGTTCCAGGTGGCAGTGACCAGGGAAGTGAGGCAGTGATGACCGGCTGGTAGTGGTTACCACAGACATGTGTAGTATGGTTATTCATGCCACAGCTGCTGTGATACATACAGTGGTAGAGAGGGGAGAGGGGGACAAACCAGGGTACCTACCTGGACAAGGCTGATTTGTAGTGGTTGCTGGGGGAGGTGTAGTCAGACCTAAAGCAGGGAAGGGCACATCCCTATCTCTATGGGCTGAACGTCCCTGGTGGACCTAAGAGGAAGAGCAACTCACTCACACAATGTCAAAGCCTGAGAATGTTTCTTTAATGGGAACAATTATTGCACTTATATTGTGATAATGCATAATCTTGTATCCATGTCCAAAAATAAATACATATTTTACCATGAGTTTAGTGGCTGAAGCGTGGTTCATGACCTCATACCCCATGCGTAGTCTCCTCTGTTTTTCACAGTAGGCTTTCCAGGAGTCCTCGTTAAAGCCATAGTTAAAGTAGTCCGAGAGGTCCGAGCCTAAACACAAACACAACCGAAAGCTGAACATACCGTATCACAGACCATTCATCAGCCAGGCCTGAGCTTACACCTGCAACAGAACACGCACACAGACATCATCTCACTCCAGGGTTTTCGTTAGGAAAATGTGGCACTGGACATTTGACCGGCAGCATTTGATTTTACCGGACATTTGAGAAATTGGGTGCGTAACCTGCTTAGGGCATCCACCCACATTGTTCAGAATGACAGAAATCACATTTAGATTATGGTAATTCATATTAACAGAACATGCAAGTCAAGGATGCAACGACGTGCGTCATTCTTACCAAATTCCGATGCGCACTTTGAAGATGTTAGAATAACCATCCACATTTACTTTCTCAGCCAATCTACTGTCCCCCATAGTAGAAAAGTTGACAGGACACACAGTCAGTGACACATTCACTTCACACTCTTGTCACTATAATTAATGAGGGTCTGGATGAGTAACTAATGCCGCGTTCACGTGCTAGTCGGAATTAGGAAACTCAGAAATGTCCAACTAGCACGTGAACTCGGCATAAGCATGCACTGACACATACATGACCTAGGTGGCCTAGGTGAGGGGTGTTTACCTGACGCATGTGTTCTCCCTGCAGCCTTAATGTTGAGATTAACAGGCGTGGAGCCAAAGGCACTACACAATGAAACAAACAAACCAAACACACACAGTTATCATCATCACCACCAAGGGGACACGCACTGAGAGACATGCTGCCTCCATGACTCTGGGCAATGTGCTTTGAAGACCCCTGAAAGTGACATGGGTGGTGAGAATAAGGCATGCTGCCAAATATGCATACTGTAACTTGGAACCATAATCATGACTCATAAAATGATCTGAGAAAGGAGAGGCAACAGCAACTGATGTCAGTCGTGCTGACAGTCAGGTGAAAAAACGCTCTCTACAAAAGGTTTTTCCATTTAACAGTGTACAGGGTCTGATATATTATGCTCTTCTCAACTCAAATTGGAGCTTCAAAACAAATCCAGATTTCAGGACAGTAACACACTGCTGTATTTAACACATTGCTGTTGTCTAGATTCTCATCTGAACGGCTGAGACGAGGCTCCGGTCTTTATATCTCCAATGGTTACACACACGTCATCATCATCATCCTCATTGTCTTGGTCTTCGTGACCTGTATCCTGACATTACAGAAACACAAAGACAAAGATGGAGACAACATACATTCATAAAAGCATGACATGCATCACACACACAGTTAATGAGGAATATGCCAAGTAGCAAGAAGGGTTCTGAGGGACTTCCATGATGGGTTTCCATCAAAACAGAAAAGTGTTGTTTATCACAGGTTGACTCCTCCATAACCCTGAGCAGTAGGTACCTGCTTCACTATTACATTCTCATGGACCTCAGCAGTTGGCTGGGGCTTTGCACTGTGGAAAAAACATAACATCACTAGAAACACACAGTCTGCTTACATTGAGACTTTTGTAACATTTGAAGAATAGAGTACAGGGAAATGTTAGAGATTTGCAAACAGGGGTATTACTTAACTTGTCTGCAGACTGCATACTGTACATTTCCTTGTAAAGAGATGAAAGTAAAATGACAGCCTATTGCTTGAAGAATCCCTAATGTAACGTAATGGTCGAGCAGCTCAAAGAGAGACTGTTTGATTCTGAAAACGCTGCGTTTACTCTGAGGTGATACGCTTTAACAAAGCCGAACACAGCGACCATCATAGCCCCTATCTAATGGAGCCTTAGATCCACTTTACCAAGCTCACAAACAAACAGCGCCTGCCCGGCCAAGGATTTAACAAGCATCCAAATAGTTCTTAATGTTCCACTTGACTGGCTGCACATTTCAGGCGTTGCACATAGTGGCGTCAGACACACACAACCAAGAGATAACGATATTGCTCAGTCATTATTGAGCAGTGAAAAGTGCATTATATCTAAACGCTTCATTAATAAAGCACAATTGGTCCTAATGGGAAATTAAGCTGCCATCCCATATTATTCTGAATCAGTTCACTGCTTACTGCCGTAAGTGATCACTCATGGTCAAAATGGTTTGAAAGCAAGAATCATTTAGTGCAAATAGGGGAGATGAAGCTGGAGATTATAAAACAGGTAGGCTATAATGGCAAAATGTGTAGAATCGGTACTGGCTGACTCTGAGTGAATACTGTGACTATGTGTTGTGAATATCAAAAAACATCAAATAGAGGTGTGATGACTATATTATTCGTGTAGAAAACTAAAAAGGTGTCATTTGTGTAAAAGCCAAGTTATGCTTGCTTTGGAAATATGGAGGTTGTGACGCAATTTCGGAGACTCCATAGGCTTGTGGAGGCCACATCGAGCTCTGTCCCGCATCGCTGTGCGCCTCCCAAATTGTTTAACAATGCGAGGGCTCGGTATAGCTCCCCATTGACATGATTGGTTGAAGGTAGGTCGGGGCGGGAGGTCCTTTATAAAAAACTAACTTCCTTGACAACATATATGCTCTGCTCCACGAAGAGCAAGAAGTATGAATGCTCTGACTGACTTCTGCGGAGGCCGCATCGCAGTAAATGCTGTACGGCCACTGCAGATATCAGATTGACTATGCAGTGCTTTAAGTGGCACAAACAATGTGTGTACCACAGGTGTGAACAAATAATGTGTGAGTGTGAATGTGAACAACATTTGTATTTATTATGTTGCAAGTATATACAGCTAATTTATGTGGGGCATAAGTATTTTACAAATCTATCACAGATAAGAACAAGTATCAACATGTTTTCATCATACACTCAAAATCAAAACAGACAATATCCCAGCGATCTTCAAATATCTAAATGCCGGAACTCAATAATTCCTTCATAGTCACTGGACATTGTTCTCATATTCGCTCCCTACCAAAAAGGTCACAGGAAATAAGCAGTAGGAGAAAACATTCCAAACAGCTGTCGCACGTGTTGTTTCTGGTGTTGTGGTTAGCTTGCTAGCTAACAGAAATTTGACAGCCCATCATTTGCCAGACACCGAATGGTAGCCATACAAAAATGTAACTATTTAAGAGCTAAATAGTGTCATAACATCTGTTTTGACAACTTCCATATAACCATTCTTCCTCTTCATAGCCCCTGCTTGCGTCAGAAGCTTTGTCAATTTCTTCTGCGGACATATCTCTCCAAATTCAGTCACTTCTTCTGAATCACACAATTTGACAGTTACTCTAGCAAATAAAACAACTCGCAATGAAATAACAGTTATTTCGCCAAACTCGCCAAACTTTTTCACCGCACAGATTTTCAAGTTTCAAACTGTTAGTTACAACGGTGAAATTTAAAAAATAACGGAAAGGACAGCGTGTCACCTTATCGGTCAAAAATAGTGACAGTTTACTTTAACACACACGTTTCTATAGGGACGTTCACTTTTCACCGACGTATATCCACGTTGGAAGAAAAACGAGTCTCCTATTGGTCAGTATGTCTTGAGATTATCTTTTTTTGCTACAACGTATACATTTCTTGCAACTTTATTTCTGAGCTTCATGATAAGCATATCTATTTATGTATGTTTTTCTTATTTTCTTCAATTTATTCAAGGCATGTATTTTTGTGTCGTGTAGCTAGTATATTGCTATATGAGGAAACTCAATTCAGGCTAATTTCATTTTTTTGTAAATAGCAAATGCAGAACATTACAAAATTAAACCCGTGCAGCAGATGTATGATTACGTATATCTGTCGCGACGTGGAATGTCACGTCACCATTAAGAGACTCACATGTGTTTGTGTTGTTGTTTTGGAATGGCGTCTGTCTGACAATTTTATAGAAATCTTGCACTTTTCGGTCGGTCTAAACAACAGTATCATCTCCACAATGTTACCAACTGAGGGCTTTACACGTTTCCCCGGTCAGATGTGGGACAAAGTGTTGTCAAAGGTAAAGAAAGCGGTGGTTTTCATTGACGACAAGTGTGCTGAGAGTCTTCATTGGAACGGTGGAGCTTCCATTGTATTTGAGGCTGGTGCTCGTAATTTAAAGCAGTTTTCGAGCTTCGAAGCCGGTGGTGAAAACGAACCAAAGGCGGTGTTTGTGGTGAGCACTCTGCTCAAAGGGAGAACAGCTGACATTATACAAGACATCGTTGGCCTCAGTCATTTTCAGTACTGTGTCGTTTTCACCACCGTAGCCCACTCCATACACCTCCTCGCTAACAATGTCACTGCTGAATTAGAGGGGAACCCTGTGTTCGAGCAGTTTGAAGATAAACTGTGCGAGTGGATGGGAGATATGAACTACACCGCTGAAGTCATGCATGCACCTGTAGTCTTTGCTCCCATATCACCACAGCTCCTTCTCGCGCCCACCTTCGCGCACCTGTTCCCGCTGCTGCCACCAGACCTCGAGACCATCAATATAAAGCGCCCAGAGAAGAAGCGGTTCGGCAGCTTGACTGATGTTGACATACACTCTCTTACTCCGGAGCTGCAGATTGAAATTAAATCTCTGGCCTCTGCGGTTAATTCCATGTTTGAGTCCACCAGCACCCGGGAGGAGAGCTTTGCCTTGGGTCCAATGAGCCGTCTCATTGCTGGGGAACTGGCCAATCATCCTCAAGCCAAAAACCGCAGAAAGACAGCCCCCAATAAAGCATCCATCGTCTTCATCGACAGGACACTGGATCTAACAGGTGCATAACACAGTCTTGTACAACTACTGATGTCCATAAACATGCCAAGCCAACCCAGAGTCCAACATTCTATTGTCACACTTCCTTAGTCCATAGTCTATTCCCCTTACGCACCGAATGAATTCATGTTTACTTGGACCTTGTTTTTGGTTAAAATCTCTCTCTGTTTTTCCTTGTCCTCAGGGGCTGCTGGTCACCATGGCGACAGCCTGGTGGAGAAGATTTTGACTGTGATGCAGCCTTTGCCAGGGCACACCACTGATGTGCTGGTGGACATGCTGGAGCTCACTAACCAGCAGCGCACCCCTGATTCACAGCCTACCCTGGCTCCAGGCTGCCTGGCACAGACCCAGTGAGTACATCTGTGATGGAGCAGTTATAGTTAAAATATTATACTACTGTTGAAAAGTCTAATTTCACATGATTCAGATACTGTATGATAGTTCATTTTTATGGACCCTGGAAATACCTTTTTGAGAATCAATCTGGGATTTGAATGGGGATGGAGCGAGATATTGTTAGGGCTAGGGTTAGGATTTGAAAGAGGGTTACATTTTGGCTGGGCCTAGAATTATGGTTCACGTAGGCACAGGGGATATAGAGAAGGCGGAGACTAGAGAATGGGTTTTGTATGTTTATCTGGCCTAGGTCACCTCTGATCAGCAGTCATTATACTGCTGTAACTGTTCTTATTTTCTCATAATTTAAGCAAAACTTTGCTTGACTTGGTGGCCTTTCTGCCCATGTTATTTCCTTTGGCCAGGTTTTTGTGTTAATCTGACTGTAGTTCTGCTATAATGTATGTTTATTTATCCAAGGCTCTAATATATCATATCTACTGTATAACAATGTTTCTAATGTTGCTGTAAAACAAAATATGTTCTCAGTCAACTTACCTGGTAAAATAAGGGTAAATAAATAATATATGTTGAGGTTCATTTCTCTTGGCCCACAGGAGGTAAACAGTGTTGTGTTGTGCTGAATCTCTCTCCTTTCTCTCTCTCTTTCACTCATTCTGTCTCTCCCTCTTTCTCTCACCTACTCTCTCTGTCTCTTGCTCTCTCAAATTGTTTCTCTCTGAGTCTATCCCAGTCATTCTCTCGCTCTTTCACCCTCCCCCGTTACCCCCTACGTTTATGGGGAACACATGACTTGTATTAAGTAACAGAGGTTCAGTGGAGCTTGCCTCCAGTCTGGCTATTGGGCGTGCACGTGTTGGCGTCTTGCAGTGAGGCTGTTGTACATGGCAGGGATTAGTCCTAACATCATGTGTTCCACTCTTCCTCTGCCTCTTCATGTGGTTGCAGGAGGAAAATACTTTCATTGGCTATGAGAATGGTTGGCCAGCTCTGCTCTACAATGTTTTCTAACTCTTGTCTGCCTGAATGGGCACCCGCTCCTACCCAGTGGGTGGTTGATCTGGAATGGAGCAGGCCCTGTTTGAGCGAGGTGGGAGGTTCAGTTCTAATGGAACGGTTCTGCTGGTTCTGCTGGGTAAGAGCAGCTCAGACAGGGAGGGTACTGTAGCGTTTAATGTGAGCACAGCAGGGGGTAGGGCAGGCCCCACTGACCCCCAGACAGAGGTCTTCGTCTGGAGCATTTAGGCTACACCAAGCACCTGCACATTCCCACAGATATCTCACCATGTGGACGTACTCAACTTACTGTGTCCTGATTAGCAAATCCAAAGTGTGTTGATCATTTGGAGGTTCTGGTGGCTCTACAGGAAGTCTTGCAAATACAGCCTACTTCAGACTTAGTCATGTGACATGAGATTACTAGCCATATTGTCTAACATCCAAAAAGGGGGATTGAGGTGAGGGACAAGGCTGCAGTTTGTTGACCTGTATTGGGAAGCAGACCTTAGGGGGTGTTAGGCTGTATTAGATAGTATCCTATTCCTTGCTATCAGTTTTTAGCATCAGCATTCAGACTTTCATCAGAGAGAGACTCCGAGCCAAATGTCTTATCGCAGAGAGGAGTCGGGAAGGATGGGATCAGCTATATCTCTCTCTCTCACACACACACAAGTGGAGATAGCAGTAATAGGATGATCTCGAACCCGGGGGCCGTGGTGTCTGTAGGGGCTGAGTGTGTGATGTGCCAGCAGGAGCGTTATTGCCTTCCCTATCTCGTAGCAGATGGGCCAGTTATCTTATCACAGCTGTTTAGGAGATTGAAGCACGGCCCAGACACAGTAAAGTTAAAGCACCTGGAGCTCCTGGCCCATTTTACACTCAAATAACATTTGTTCACTGTGGAGTGAAATTACAATCTTTTGGTCTGAAGTTGTAATGTGTTCGTCTATACCGGGAACATAGTTTCAAGTTTTTAATGTCACATGTACAAGTACAGTGAAATGCCTTTCTTGCAAACTCAAAACCCAACAATTCAATAATCAGTAACAATGTAATACTAGAAAAAAACATGAGAAATAAGAACAATTATGAAGAACACAAATGGCTGCATGTAACTTCATAGACTGGTGGAACCAGCCTGATCGCTGCGTTCACCATTCTATTTCACTTCAAATAGAATGGTGAAAGCAGCATCAGGCTGGTTCCACTAGGCTAATAACTGTATGCACATGTTTTGATTTATTGATGGATGGCTTGGGATCAAGTCTGTATAGTTTGGTTGTGTAGCCCTGTTCATATGATACAGGTACAGTATGAATTGTTATAGGGCCCAGCCAGGCAACACAGTATGATTGGCTGTATTATGAAATTCCTCCCAGTCAGCATTGATATGATTTGTGTCCGACCGCCTCGATTCGGTCTTATATTGCAACATTTTAAATGGTGTTTTTTACATTGGATAAAAGTAGAGACTCAGAGCTAGAAAAGGGTATATCATACACTGCAGTTGAGGAACAATGGGAAAGTAATTCTGCTTTGAAAGTTGATAAACTTGTAACCCCACTTTTGAGAAAATGTCCCTTGAATGTTTTGGTACACTTACTGGAGACCTCTTCTTTGTCTATACCCAATCAGCATCGCTCTTAAGCCCCACTCATCTCTTTAAGGATTCACATGTGAGGCCATGTGCTAAACAGAGTGAGTAGTTTAGTAAACAACCAAAGATTTCAAGACTAAAAGTGGTAACAGTAGTAGCCTACAATAAGGAAAAACTCCTGGTAAAAATACACTTTATCTAGTCCTTGGCCTATACCCTAATCTGACTTTGGTGCAGGTCATGTTGTTCTTCACATTACCGTCTCTGTTAAACATACACTATATCAAATAAAATCTACGTTTATTTGTCACATGCACAGGATACAGAAGGTGCAAACGGTACAGTGAAATGGTTGCTTACATAGTAGCAATATCAAAAACAGAAAGTGTCCAGATAAAGATATTTCATTAATATTTTATAATTATTCGATGACGCTTACCAGACACACTTGTCTAAATTGATGGGTAATGTGCCACATCTAGCTAAGTGGATGGATCACTATTGTTTAGACATGTACACATGAAATACAATAGATGGCCGTAATCACCCCCAGACACACCTGGCTAACCTGATGGGTCATGTAATCGTTTGTTATTAAAGCACATAAAAGTTCACATGTTCCAGAAGGCATTTCTGCCAAAAAACGCATTTTGATATAAGATAAACGTTTACGTTCAAATGCCTCTCCTGTGAAGTAGTGACGTGCGACATACGCCTAGTTTCCGGAAACGAGTCACATTTGTTGATATATTCTAGACCCTCCCAGACTGTGTTTTGATTGGCTTTGTAATGAGCCCTGTTTTTAAAGCTTTAAAGAGATACTTTGGGGTTTTCGTAATGAGGCCCTTTATCTGCTTCCCCAGAGTCAGGTAAACTCATGGATACCATTTTCATGTCTCTGTGTCCAGTGAGAGGAAGTTAGAGGTAGTTTTGCGAGCCAATTCTAACTAGCGTTTGCGCAATGACTGGAAGTCTATGAATATCTACTAGCGTGCTAGTTAGCGTTGGCTTGCAAAACTACCTGTAAACTTCATGCTGGACTTCATGCTGGACACAGAGACATAAAAATGGTATCCACGAGTTCATCTGACTCTTGGGAAGTGGATAAAGAACCTCATTGCCAAAATCCCGAAGTATCCCTTTAAATAGTAGGCAGGGCCTAATTTAGTATTTTATTGTATGATATTTCCCTTTTGTAATTTTAGGATATTTTTATAGATCACTATGTTTAGGGCTCCTATGGGTGGTCGTTGATTTTAGCTTCCCAAACGGACCCCACACTTTGCTGTGCAATTAGTATGATGTTTCATGACCTGGTGTGAGTTTACCTTCAACACGAGCCTGGACTTTAACTGTGTTTTTCCAGCTCGTACCAGACAGACCCCAGATTTTCTCTAAAGTCTAAAAGTATACTGTGTGTGGCTGTGTGCCTACACATGTTTTGCATTTAAGTTTGCTATGTGTTCAAGGTTCTGTCTTTGTCAGTGAGAGTAGGTTATATGGTGGTTTTGAGCATGTGTGTGCTGTATTTTGGTTCAGGTGGGCCTTTGAAACTCTGCATTGGTGTACAGTATGAATGTGGTGATGTTGAGAGTGTGTGTGTGAAGTCCGGTATCCTCCAGACCACTCTGTGTAATGTAATGTGCTTGGCTGGTACTCAGGTTGGTGCACTTTGATCCTGTATGGGACACATGAATCCTCTTGGCCCAGGGGGCTATGTTTCCCCTTCTCAGACTGAAACCAGCACCGCCACCTCTACCCCCACCGCTGGGTACCCTGGACTCTGATCCTATGATGGGCAGACAGGCGGGTAAAGGCAGGGGTCTGTGCGTGTGGCCAAGGTGTTCCTGGTCTGGTCCAGGGGCTGCCGAGCCTTGAGACAAGCCTCAGAAAAAAGGAACCAACCGCACCCTGCCGTGAGAAAGCGCAGCAAGTCTGACTCTGCCTGCCACCAGAAAAGATGGAAAACACACCTATTTGGACAAGCTAGGAAAGGAGAGAGTTAAAAGAAAGAAAACACACAATTATTTCTGTGGCAGCTGCATGGTAAAGACATGGGAATGAACAGGGATAGAGTTCGCCAGCCTGTAGTCCTAAAACCCGGAAATGAGTTACCTCTGGTTCGTTCAGCCATTCCTATGGGGAAAATGAATGGGGTTCTGGGATAAACGCCGAAAAGAAGGTCTGAGGTAAACACAGGCTTATACATTTTGTTCTATAAGTCCGTCAACATGACCTTTATCAATTATGAAGCCTTTATGTTCTTTTTTTGGTCTTTTGGTATTTTATTGGATCCCCATTAGTTGTTGCGAAAGCAGCAAAAAATGGCTTAAAAATTCACAAAACGTGACGTTAGCTGATGAAGATTATCTCATAGAACAAAACGAATAAGGTCTCCTAAGCCTGTGTTTACCACAGACCTTATTTTCGGCGTTTATCCAAAAACTCTATAAAAAGTCCATTCATTTTCCCATAGGTTCTGTCTAACGAACCATTGCGGAGTTAGTGCCTACAAAAATACGCTATTACTATTGCTCTCTATCGGAGAGGACTAGCAGGAAAAAAATAAAAAGAGACACATGGGTGTGGTCTGTGTAAGTTACCCGCTGTTGTTTTCTTTGGCCACACCCATCCTCTGGGTTTCCTATACTGACAGCTTTTGCTTTACTTATTAGCCTGTCAAAATGATATTGTTCAGCTCCATATCACACACCCAGCAAGACCAAGAGAATGACCAACGCTTTTGGCTGCTCACTGCATCTTCTGGCTGTCTGACTGACAGAGGTTGTGCTGTTGAAGTCTAAGGCAGTTCAACTGTATCTAGTACAGCATCGAATAGCATACTCTGTCAATAATAAGGCCAACCAATCCTGCCCTGATAACCTTGGCATCAGCTCTGGTTCTCTATGAGGCTTGTCTTGATTGTATTTCATTCTGTATTTCATGTACTTGGCTAACTGGTGATGCAGACCTGTTGCTTGACTCTTTTGAGTAGTCTGGTCAAGTGGATCATTTATACTCCACTCACTAAAGACTTTTAAAAGGAGTTCCTGTCCTGCTAAGGAGCTATGCCTTCTAGGCAATGCTTTTCTTGCTAGATTTCTGGAATGTGTGGAGCCAGAATCTAGTTTTTAGGTCCATTCCATTTGATTGAGACTGAAATTGTCTTGATTACAGCAGCAATTTACTCTACAAACATTTACAAACAGGCTGTGTAAAATGTTGGAAATAGGAATCATTTCTAAACCACTTTACAAATGCAGGCACATAAGATCAGATCAGCTCTGAAAAAGATCTGATGTGAAAAGATCTGATGTGAATGGTCAAAAGACCAATTAGTGTTAGGTCAGCACGGGTACACAGTCTACAGAAGGGACAAGAGTGCCCCTTTCAGGTTTAGAGAAGCCTCTTCTAGCAGAGCGAGCCACACTGGAGCTGCACTCGCTCACACACACACAAATACAGGATGTCAGGCACACGCACCCCATGGCCTCAAGCCCCTCTATAGTAGAGCAGTTACTCAACAAGACCCTGGCTGGTTATTGGGCCTTGTCTCACACCCTGCCAGTACAAACTTCACCCCCACCCTTGTCTGACCAAACGGCCTGGGGAAAACACCAGGGGAGAGGGGCGGGAGGGGGGGGACAAAATTGAACCATACCTCCTCAACCCCCCACATTCTATCCCTTTATAAGACCTCTCGTCTTCCTGGAACCCACAAAGATATACAGGCTCATGGGCTCTTCCCCTCTATCTATCTGTCTTTTCCCATCTCTCTCCCCCCTCTCTCAATCTCTCTCTCTCTCTCAATCCCTCTCTCTCCCCTCTCGATCTCTCTCCCTCTATCTCTCTCTCTCTCTTCCTCTCAATTCAATTCAAGGGGCTTTATTGGCATGGGAAACATATGTTTACATTGCCAAAGCAAGTGAAATAGATAATAAACAAAAGTTAAATAAAAAATAAACAGTAAACATTACACAAGTTCCAAAAGAAAAATACATTTCAAATGTCATTATGTCTATATACAGTGTTGTAACGATGTGCAAATAGTTTAACTACAAAAGGGAAAATAAATAAATATGGGTTGTATTTACAATGGTGTTTGTTCTTCACTGGTTGCCCTTTTCTTGTGGCAACAGGTCACAAATATTGCTGCTGTGATTGCACACTGTGGTATTTCACCCAATAGATATGGGAGTTTATCAAAATTGGATTTGTTTTCAAATTCTTTGTGGGTCTGTGTAATCCTGAGGGAAAAATGTGTCTGTAATATGGTCATACATTTGGCTGGAGGTTAGGAAGTGCAACTCAGTTTCCACTTCGTTTTGTGGGCAGTGTGCACATAGCCTGTCTTCTTTTGAGAGCCAGGTCTGCCTACGGCGGCCTTTCTCAATAGCAAGGCCATGCTCACTGAGTCTGTACATAGTCAAAGCTTTCCTTAATTCAGGTATTCTGCTGCTGTGAACTCTCTGTTTAGGGCCAAATAGCATTCTAGTTTGCGCTGCTTTCTTCTTAATTCTTGCCAATGTGTCAAGTAATTCTCTTTTTGTTTTCTCATGATTTGGTTGGGTCTAATTGTGTTGCTGTTCTGCGGGTCTGTTTGTGTTTGTGAACAGAGCCCCATGAGCAGCTTGCTTAGGGGACTCTTCTCCAGGTTCATCTCTCTGTAGGTGATGGCTTTGTTATGGAAGGTTTGGGAATCGCTTCCTTTTTTGGTGGTTGTAGATTTTAACGTCTCTTTTCTGGATTTTGATAATTAGCGGGGATAGGCCTAATTCTGCTCTGCATGCATTATTTGGTGTTTTACGTTGTATACAGAGGATATTTTTGCAGAATTCTGCATCTGGTGTTTTTCCCATTTTGTGAATTCTTGGTTGGTGAGCGGACCCCAGACCTCACAACCATAAACGGCAATGGGTTCTAGAACTGATTCAATTGGTATGTCGAATTTTATGTTCCTTACAATGGCATAGAAGGCCCTTCTTGCCATGTCTCTCAGATCGTTCACAGCTTTGTGGAAGTTACCTGTGGAGCTGATGTTTAGGCCGAGGTATGTATCGTTTTTTGTGTGCTCTAGGGCAAAGGTGTCTAGGTGGAATTTGTATTTGTGGTCCTGGCAACTGCACCTTTTTTGGAACACCATTATTTTTGTCTTACTGAGATTTGCTGTCAGGGCCCAGGTCTGACAGAATCTGTGCAGAAGATCTAGGTGCTGCTGTAGGCCCTCCTTGGTTGGTGACAGAAGCACCAGATCATCAGCAAACAGTAGACATTTGACTTCAGATTTTAGTAGGGCTCTCTCTCTCTCTTTCTTTCTCTCTCTCTCCCTCTCACTCTCTCCCTCCCTGCCTCTCTATCTATCAATCTCTCGCTCCCTCTCTATCTATCTCTTTGTCGCTTATCTCTCTCACATACACTTACACAAACAGTGCACATTAGGTCCCATTCACATGCATGCATACACACGTATGGCCAAGTTACAGCCCAGGTATTTAAACCACGATAACTGTGTCCGTTTTTACGACACGCTTAATCATAACAGGCCCCCTCTACCCAAGCCCAGCATACAGCTAAGCCCATGATGCATGTCTTCCTGAGGAAAAGTCTTAGCAACTGTTTTTCTATAAATGACTCCAATGTCTCTGTCATGCTTTTCAGAGAGTTTGTGCCGTTTGTTGAACGTTTTTAAATTCTTCTCACCCACATTCATCATCATAGTGACAGTGAAGTGAACCAAATGTTTATCTGGCAGTGTAACTTCTAATATTCCATTATAGCTGTTCTCTTTGTGGAGGAGCAGTGAGCCTCTCTTTGTGTCTCGTTTTCAGTGTGAAGATGGCGGTCGGCCCAATTTGAGCCCCTCTCTCCCCGTCCAGCCCAGGGTCTGGAACCGATTACATCTGATATTAAACACATGGCAGTTAGTGAGTGAGAGAGTGAGAGAGAGAGTGTGTGAGAGTGTGTGTGAGAGGGAGAGAGACTAATAAGAAAAACAGAGTAGATTTTAACATTTTGGGATCCGTGTCAGTGAACCCCCTCCTCCCGCTCTCTCTCCACCTTTTCTTTCTTCCTCTCTCCTTCATCCTTCTATCAGAGTAGAAAGGAGTTGTCTAACTTATTTTTATATTTTTTTCACACCAGATACAAACATACACATACGAACAACAACTTACAGACGCACACAAACAACTACTACATCTCCTCTGCCCAGACCAGCATGCTCACACCCCCGTCCCTACTGCCTGCATTATTGTTTGCCACTTGGCCTTAAATTGGACCAATTTGTTTTTCTCGGGTCGCCCATGCTATTTCAAATGTTCAATAATAAATAATTTTTCCATTGTGTTAATTATGGCAGATTGATTGATTTCCAAGTTTTTAGTATGTGTTTTTTCAAGATGAGTGATGAGAAGAGAATCGTCCAGCCCATTGGGTATCTCACTACACCCCCATATGCCATGTCTTGAAATATGCAGACAGACGGATTAAAAGTAAGTTTACATTGTAACACTTCTGACAGCCAACTTTCTAGCTCCGCCCATAACTTTTGGACTTTATAGCATTTCCAGAAAGCATGGATTATTGAGTCATTGATAGTTTTACACTTAAGACATGACTCTACCGTTGTGCTGTAGAATTTGTTAATTTTGTCTCTTGTATAATCAATTCTATACATTAGTTTATACTGGTTTAAGTGTACATTTTAGTTAACTGTAATTTAGTTAGTTATGCTCCAACTTTCCCTCCATCTTGTGCCAACATCAGTTCTTTTTAAGTCTTGCTTCCAATAGTTTTCTTTTTCTTTTTTCTAAGAGATTGTCTGTTGGATATGCTCTCTGCCAGGTTTTGTACATCTTCCCTATCATATGAACATCCTTTTCTGACTCAAATAAGATTCCCTGAAGGTTGCTCTGATGTCTAAAAGATTTCAACTCAAAAAATTGTTATATGTTACTTTTAAATTACATGTATTTTAAAATATCGGTCAGCCCAAAATTGCTTTTTAATTCTGTCATGGAAATAAATGTATTTCCTGTTACCAAGTCATTTACGGTTTCTATGCCTTTAGTTTTCCATGGGACCAATTTATCTGTGAATTCTGAAAAGCTATCCAAGGATTGTTCCATAGGGTTGTGTTTTTAGGGAGTGAGAATACGTTTAATTTTCTTCCGTAATGTTGTAGTGTTCTTAACTATGAAGTTGTTAATGTTCTTAGCTTTATCCTTTTGAAAATAGACACGTAAAAAGATTCTGGGGATGAGCACGCGAATGCACATCTTCAATATGTACCCACTGTTTCTCTTTAGTGCATTTAACTACACTGAGTATACCAAACATTAGGAACACCTTCCTAATATTAAATTCCCCCCTCACCCTCAGAACAGCCTCAATTTGCCGGGGCAGGGCCTCTACAAGGTGTCAAGCGTTCCACAGGGATGATGGCCCATGTTGACTCCAACGCTTCCCACAGTTGTGTCAAGTTGGCTGGATGGGTGTTGGACCATTCTTGATACACATGGGAAACTGTTGAGCATGAAAAACCCAGCAGCGTTGCACTTCTTGACACAAACTGGTGCGCCGGGCACCTACTACCAAGTTGTCATTAATCATGTTGTTTCTAATTAATGCATTTGTGTCTTTATCTTTTAAAATTATAACTGGTTTAGCATGTATTCGTTTTGTGAGAGCTGCAAGATATTTACCAGGTTTATTTGCCATTAAGTAGTATGCTTTATTTGAGTTTAACCTGTAGTTGTAGTCTCTCTTCAAAAGTTTTCCTGCTTAAGTTCAGAATTTTTATTTCCTGATGTATTTTTCTTTCATTTTCCATTCTAAATTAGATGTATCTTTTGCCGAGTATGAGATTATCATTCCCGTAATGTATGCCTTAAAGGCATACATTATATCGGGGGTCAGCTTTTCTTTGTCCTCTGTCTACATTTGTAATGGTAAAAGTTTTTATTTTTTCGTTTACGTATTTAATAAATTTCCGGTCCAGAAGATGCGCTCTATTTTCATTCTCCAAATTCTGTCAAGTTTATTTTCTATTGGTTTAATTAAGCATGATACCGGAGAATGATCCGATATCAATATATTATGAATTTTTTTATCCAGTAAATTGTTGAGTGCAGATGAAAATGTAGTCAATTCTTGAATAGCTTTTATTACTTTGAGAAAAAAAGGAATAGTCTTTTGTAGTTGGGAATAGTAATCTCCAGGTGTCCTGTAAATTACTATAGAGATTACATTTTTCAGCCTCTTTGGCGGCTCCCTAAATTAGCCTTTTTTATGTCAATCTTATCGAATGTATGATTTAGGTCACCTGCTAAAAGAATAGTTCCTGTCTGGATTTGATCTAATATAGCTTGAATTCTATTTAAAAACACCCGATTTCCACCTGGTGGGATATAAAATTAAATCAATGTGTATTTTTCACCATGTAAGGTACAATTCAACATTAGAAAACATTCTTCTTGGTCCATGTGCTGGGATATAAGCGACAAAGGGTGTATTCTTATTTATC
Organism: Coregonus lavaretus; assembly: GCF_964263955.1. NCBI lineage: Eukaryota > Metazoa > Chordata > Actinopteri > Salmoniformes > Salmonidae > Coregonus > Coregonus lavaretus. The sequence goes on along the minus strand of NW_028163770.1, from coordinate 50,953 downwards.
AGGATGCCTACACCTCTGCTGTTACTACAGTAGGTGGCAGAATAGGCCTCTCTAACCCAGCTCCTCTTTAAATATTACATTTCTCCTTTTTTTTAAATGTAACTCTTGCAAGAAAACTGAATATGCTGACAATCTCTTTAAGTGTTTGAGAACTATATGCTTTTGTTTTCATCATGGAGCCCATGCACATTCCATGTGATGAATTGGATTTTGTTGGTCTTTACGGATAAGTTAACCTTATCTGTCATTGAACCAAATAAAAAATTTTTACAAAGACATGATCAGTCTATAATTTTAATGGTAGGTTTATTTGAACAGTGAGAGACAGAATAACGCATGTCAAAAATGTTATAAATTGATTTGCATTTTAATGAGGGAAATAAGTATTTGACCCCTCTGCAAAACATGATTTAGTACTTGGTGGCAAAACCCTTGTTGGCAATCACAGAGGTCAGACGTTTCTTGTAGTTGGCCACCAGGTTTGCACACATCTCAGGAGGGATTTTGTCCCCTCTTCTTTGCAGATCTTCTCCAAGTCATTAAGGTTTCGAGGCTGATGTTTGGCAACTCACACCTTCAGCTCCCTCCACAGATTTTCTATGGGATTAAGGTCTGGAGACTGGCTAGGCCACTCCAGGACCTTAATGTGCTTCTTCTTGAGCCACTCCTTTGTTGCCTTGGCTGTGTGTTTTGGGTCATTGTCATGCTGGAATACCCATCCACGACCCATTTTCAATGCCCTGGCTGAGGGAAGGAGGTTCTCACCCAAGATTTAACGGTACATGGCCCCGTCCATCGTCCCTTTGATGCAGTGAAGTTGTCCTGTCCCCTTAGCAGAAAAACACCCCCAAAGCATAATGTTTCCACCTCCATGTTTGACGGTGGGGGATGGTGTTCTTTGGGTCATAGTTGAGTTGAGTTGATGCCAAAGAGCTCGATTTTGGTCTCATCTGACCATAACACTTTCACCCAGTTCTCCTCTGAATCATTCAGATGTTCATTGACAAACTTCAGACGGGCCTGTATATGTGCTTTCTTGAACAGGGGGACCTTGCGGGCGCTGCAGGATTTCAGTCCTTCACGGCGTAGTGTGTTACCAATTGTTTTCTTGGTGACTATGGTCCCAGCTGCCTTGAGATCATTGACAAGATCCTCCTGTGTAGTTCTGGGCTGATTCCTGACCGCTCTCATGATCATTGCAACTCCACGAGGTGAGATCTTGCATGGAGCCCCAGGCCGAGGGAGATTGACAGTTATTTTGTGTTTCTTCCATTTGCAAGTAATCGCACCAACTGTTGTCACCTTCTCACCAAGTTGCTTGGTGATGGTCTTGTAGCCCATTCCAACCTTGTGTAGGTCTACAATCTTGTCCTTGACATCCTTGGAGAGCTCTTTGGTCTTGGCCATGGTGGAGAGTTTGGAATCTGATTGATTGGTTGCTTCTGTGGACAGGTGTCTTTTATACAGGTAACAAGCTGAGATTAGGAGCACTCGCTTTAAGAGTGTGAAATCTTTCTGATTGAGACGGGGTCAAATACTTATTTCCCTCATTAAAATGCAAATCAATTTATAACATTTTTGACATGCATTGTTCTGGATTTTTTGTTGTTATTCTGTCTCTCACTGTTCAAATAAACCTACCATTAAATTTATAGACTGATCATTTCTTTGTCAGTGGACAAACGTACAAAATCAGCAGGGGATCAAATACTTTTTTCCCTCACTGCATGAGGGCGGTGGGCATTCCATAGAATGGGAGAGTCATGGTATAAAAATATAGTTATTGTATACATTACATATACACTGTATAGAGCGTGTGGGCATGTAGGCTGAGCAGACATTTAACAAAAAGCACCCCAAAAAAAGCTTTTAAGGTTCACCTCTCTTATTGTACCAAGAAAAACAGTGGATGCATTGGAGAAAGACTGCCACTTAAGTACTGTGGTCAGTTTGTATTACAGTGGCTTGCGAAAGTATTCACCCCCCTTGGCTTTTTTACTATTTTGTTGCCTTACAATCTGGAATTAAAATGGATTTTTTGGGGGGTTTGTATCATTTGATTTACACAACATGGCTACCATTTTGAAGATGCAAAATATTTTTTATTCTGAAACAAACAAGAAATAAGACAAAAAAAGAACTTGAGCGTGCATAACTATTCAACCCCCCAAAGTCAATACTTTGTAGAGCCACCTTTTGCAGCAATTACAGCTGCAAGTCTCTTGGGGTATGTCTCTATAATCTTGGCACATCTAGCCACTGGGATTTTTGCCCATTCTTCAAGGCAAAATTGCTCCAGCTCCTTCAAGTTGGATGGGTTCCGCTGGTGCACAGCAATCTTTAAGTCATACCACAGATTCTCAATTGGATTGAGGTCTGGGCTTTGACTAGGCCATTCCAATACATTTCAATGTTTCCCCTTAAACCACTGAAGTGTTGCTTTAGCAGTATGTTTAAGGTAATTGTCCTGATGGAAGGTGAACCTCCATCCCAGTCTCAAATCTCTGGAAGACTGAAACAGGTTTCCCTCAAGAATTTCCCTGTATTTAGCGCCATCCATCGTTCCTTCCATTCTGACCAGTTTCCCAGTCCCTGCCGATGGAAAAATATCCCCACAGCATGATGCTGCCACCACCATGCTTCACTGTGGGGATGGTGTTCTCGGGGGGATGAGAGGTGTTGGGTTTGCGCCAGACCTAGCATTTTCCTTGATGGCCAAAAAGCTCAATTTTAGTCTCATCTGACCAGAGTACCTTCTTCCATATGTTTGGGGAGTCTCCCACATGCCTTTTGGCAAACACCAAACGTGTTTGCTTATTTTTTTCTTCAAGCAATGGCTTTTTTTCTGGCCACTCTTCCGTAAAGCCCAGCTTTGAAGGAGTGTACGGCTTAAAGTGGTCCTATGGACAGATACTCCAATCTCCGCTGTGGAGCTTTGCAGCTCCTTCAGGGTTATCTTTGGTCTCTTTGTTGCCTCTCTGATTAATGCCCTCCTTGCCTGGTCCGTGAGTTTTGGTGGGCGGCCCTCTCTTGGCAGGTTTGTAGTGGTGCCAGATTCTTTCCATTTTTTAATAATGGATTTAATGGTGCTCTGTGGGAGGTTCAACGTTTCTGATATTTTTTTATAACTTCTGATCTGTACTTCTACACAACTTTGTCCCTGACCTGTTTGGAGAGCTCCTTGGTCTTCATGGTGCTGCTTGCTTGGTGGTGCCCCTTGCTTAGTGGTGATGCAGACTCTGGGGCCTTTCAGAACAGGTGGATATATACTGAGATCACGTGACAGATCATGTGACACTTAGATTGCACACAGGTGGACTTTATTTAACTAATTATGTGACTTCTGAAGGTAATTGGTTGCACCAGATCTTATTTAGGGGCTTCATAGCAAAGGGGGTGAATAAATATGCACGCACCACTTTTTCGTTATTGATTTTTTTGCATTTTTTTACATTTCACTTCACGAATTTGGACTATTTTGTGTATGTCCATTACATGAAATCCAAATAAAAATAAATTGAAATTACAGGTTGTAATGCAGCAAAATAGGAAAAACGTCAAGGGGGATGAATACTTTTGCAAGGCACTGTACCTTTATAAATTAAATTAAATTTAAGTATAGTGGCTGGTGTGGGTCTACTTGGGTAGTCGGTCCACCAAGAGACTGAAATGGGATGAATGGAGGCCCCGGTCACCCCCAGTCACCCCATCCCAATCCCCGGATAAAGCCCCTCTCCATTCTCACCAATAAACACCATTGAATCTTAGTTGTAATGAGAAACAAGGAATAATTATTATTCGACATGCTTTCCTAATCTGTCCAGAACTCTTATTCATTTTACAGCAGGTTTACAAGTCATAAAAAAAGAAATACAATTACATTGTAGTATAATTAAGTCCTTCCTTCCTTCTCTCTCTCCCAAACCAAATACATCCCTCTCCACCACCCCCTCCCAGTTCTTCCCTCTTTACACCACCCAAGCCAAGCTTATCCTAACCTCCCATCTTTACTCACCCTTGACCACCCAAGACAAGCTTGTCCCACCTGCCCACCCAAGTCAAGCTTATCACCACCTCCCATCTTTCCCTCTCTTACCCACCCAGGCCAAGTTTATCCCAACCTCCCGTCTTTCCCCCCTCCCTTCTCAGACATATATTTACACCACTCTTCACATCTCCTAAATTCGGACACAACATATAGCCTATGCGTCTGTGCACCCATTCTCTCCGCCCTCCTACACATATTAATATTCACCCTCCTTCAGTCTCCCATTCATATGCAGACATATACACACATACACCCTCTCACCCACACACATCCATAGAACAATTATTGACATGCATGCTATTTTTCCTCTTTTATGTTGTCTTTTCAGTGTCCATGTATCTCATTGGCATTTGCTAATTATATCGTTACTTCCTAGAGAAGAACAGTTACTTGGAGACAATAGAGTCTAGATTGTATTGGGGGGAGGGGGAAAGAATATTGTCTCAACTTACGATAGGCTGGTTTTGGGCATCACAGTATGTAGCCTAGTGTGCTTATCACTTTTTTCCACTTCTTCCTCTTCACAGGGTACTGGGCTCTCTTTCAACTGGAAAGGTTTCCTTCATCCTGTTTAGGCCTTCATCGGCGCTTGTGAACTCCATCCTCTGTGTTCCCTTCCATACCCACAGCACTGCCGGGAATCGGAGTTGAGACTTGATTCTTTTTTTCTACAGTGACTGTCTGATCGGAATTAATTGCTTGCGTTTTTTCCTCAGACTAGCAGACCGATCCTGGACGAATCGGATGGGCTGGTCATGTATTTGGATCGCCTATGCCTTCAGAATGTTGACTTTGGTCTGATAGTTCCACAGCTTACACATTACCATGCGAGGGTATTTAACTTTCTTCTGTTTCACTTCGATGGCATCGCTCCAGATCCTTCGGTGATACATCTATGCCAAGCTCCTCCCATATCAGCTTGATCACGTAGCTGGAAAGGTCTCCTTTTTCCTCGTCTTCCAGTAGGAACAATACTCTCATGTTTTGTCATGTTCTGTTTTCTTGCTGGTCCAGTTCATCGTCTAAAGTTTGCACCTTTGTTTCCAGAATGTCAATTATGTTGTCCTGTTCGTCCACGCGCCCGCCCTGTATATGCATATCTGACATGATGGACTCTACTTTCCTACTTTTTTAACAACAGATTGTAACAGTTTTAGCTATGTTTTCCTGGATATCCTTTAGCTGTTTGTTGCTCTCATTTGCATCTCCAAGTTGTTCTTTGTCTTTTCCTCTAAGGGAAGCCACGGCTTGTTGGGTACAAAACGGAGCTACTCACTCCCCATGTGTCCTATCGGTACGCTCTAAGCGCCTCCCTTGTCTAACCATTCTAACATTCTCTGTTGTTGTCTCTTTAGTCCTGAGTTTGTGTACTAACTTCTCCCTCTCTAGTGATCACAGGCTCATTAGAAGTATGTACACATCAGACTGAAGGTCACAGATACACTGAGGACAAATCGAACAGAACAGTACAGATGCTCTGCCCATTTGATGGCCTTTTATAGAACCATCAAAGCATTGACATGTCTTTAAGAGGGGTGAGATATCTGAACAGAGAGAGAAATAGAGACATTGGCTCAGGTTCAGATGCAGAGGTCCTTTATAAAACCGTGTCAGCCTCAGTGAGGGTAATGATGATGAAATGCATTCGCAACACCCTTTGATTCTCTGGGTAAACGCTTGAAGCTCGTTTTACTGCTTATGGCAGATAAGTCTTAAGTTACACACATGACTCTCCTCGTAGTCCTGTTCTCCCATCTGAGATGTGTGATCAGTGTACTTCTTGACCTGGTGGAAAGAGAGGGAGGGTTACGGTGGAGCCAGATATGGTTCCTTGGTCCAGGTTCTGGTTTTGGGAGGTTCTGGTCATGTTGGAAAAGGGTTGCTCTGGGGAATCGGCAGCGTTTAGAGATGATTGGGATTGGGAAAGTTCCTGATGTTCCTCCTGCTAATTTTTGTTTTTTCCGGTGAGGGGTCCCACAGGGAGTGAACGCCCCCTATTACCCAGCATCCCCAACCTACAGGACGAGCACTCACTCATGTTCATGGTGGTGTGTGTACTGTGTATGATGTGTGTGTATGAGAGTGGGAGCGCTTTCCCTGATTTGTCTGTGTACAGGATATATGAACAAGACACACATATCTATATATTTGTGTGTGTGTTTACCGGTCTTTGGGAATAGACATGTTGAGAGTGTTTTTCCAGTAGCAGCTGGGTGACCTTACTGATGTGTGTCTGTCCTCTACCTCTCAGGTCGTCCACGGCCAGGTTGCTATGGGAGACCATGCTGGCCAGTAAGCAGAAGGAGGCTGTGATGGAGGTTCGCAGACAGCTGGTGGAGGCCGCCAGCAAGGAGAACCTGCCAATCAAGATGAGTCTGGGTAAGGAAGGACCAGGACACACCAACCATCACACACAGACATACTGACTACACTCACTGTTGACGCTCTCCAAGTTAACAGGCACTCTCTGACTCGCTCTCCCAAATCCCAATGCCACAGAATACACAGACACTATCTGATCTAGGGCTGAATAATAAAAGAGGGGGAAATTATTGCAATGAGTAAACACATAATTACATTATTATAATATATAGTCAAACTCTCAGAATTTGGAAGGCATAGCAGAGAGAGGAAAAGAGGATGGGGGAGGAGGGGAGGGAGGGAGGGGAGGGAGAGAGGGAGGGAGGGAGGGGGAGGGAGAGAGGGAGGGAGGGAGGGGGAGGGAGGGAGGGAGGGGGAGTGGGGTGGGAGGGGAGAGGGAGAGAGGAGGGGAGTGAGGGGAGTGGGAGGAGAGAGGAGGGGAGTGAGGGGCGGAGGGGGAGGGGGGAGAGAGGAGGGGAGAGAGGAGGGGAGTGGGAGTGAGGGAGAGAGAGAGAGAGAGTGAGGGGGAGTGGGAGTGAGGGAGTGAGGGGGAGTGGGAGAGAGTGTGAGGGTAGGAGAGAGAGTGAGGGATAGAGAGGTCCTGCTGTTTTAACAAAGAGCCACAGCGCCACCTACAGAGAGCTGCCTCTGTGTGTGTTTGCCCATGTGGCCACAGAGGAAATGTGAACCACATGTTGGCTCTCTGACTCACACACACACACACACACACACACACACACACACACACACACACAGCTCTCAATTACTTTTGTTGTTTGTTAATGAAGCAAAAGGGCCTTAAGCAGAGGGTAGAAATACTTGCAGACACGCAGAGACGTACACATCACACACATTTTGTGTACTTAGACTCCTATTTGACTCACTTAGGTGTATGCATGCCATGAATCATATGTAGCATGTCTTGTACACACACACACACACACACACACCACACACCACACACACACATTGACTGATATGTATGTTAGCATGTGGCAGGTCTGTGTGTCTGTGCAACAGTAATGGAGGGGAGGTGAGCTGGGAGGGGCTCTGTGGTCCCACTGCTCCTGTAATCACAGAGGTAACCCGGCTCGCTTAACAAGCAGGTTGGAATATGTGCCGGGGGGGTCACACACACACACAAACGCTACGCACACACACATGCTGCCGCCATGGTGGTTTCCTTTCACACATCTGTGTCTGAGAGCAGCGCCGTCGTTCTTTCTAATACTGGGTGGCTCGCTCTCTTCTGGGTTTATTTTGACCAACACACCTCAGAGAAAGAGAGGGTAGTAAAGAGAGAGAAAGAGAGGGGGAAAGGGAGAAGGTGAAGGGTATGGTTCTAAAGAGGGGGTTTGAGAGAGCGAGTGAAGTGTTGGTATGGCAGTAAGCTGTTGCTCCTCTCTGACTGACAGCCTGTTGACTTAGCCTGTGTCCAGGCTAGAGGGCAGTGTCAAAGCCTTGACACACTGGACCTTTATGCCCCGCTGGCAGAGGACCAGACCTGCCCTCCCCTTCCACTCCCCTCCTACCCCTCACAGTGCCTGTCCCACCCCCACACTGTTCCCATCATGCCCACCAGCACTGTGGGACAACACATTCTACTCTAATGCCTGTGGGGTCACATGTCAAGGGAGGAAACAGAGCTGTAAGTTAGACAGATTTCACACAGACTACACACACTCACACACGTAGTAGTATTCATCCACACACTGTACACTAACGCTCACACACGTAGTAGTATTCATCCACACACTGTACACTAACGCTCACACACATACAGTACTGTTCACAGCATCTACTTCCACTGTAGCATTGTTCACATACATACTGTGTAGCTTCATGCAAGTTGTATGACATGTACTGTACTGTATGTATATATCACAAGCACATATAGTGTCTGGATCCAAGTTGGCTTCATTTCACCTCACAGGAGGATCAGACTCCAGAGAAAAAGAGACAAGTCATCTCTCTGATGCTGCTGAGCACGTTCAGAGACGAGACACATTCTCACAACAGAATAGGCTTGTGAAACCCTGTGTGCACGTGTGTGGATGTGTGTGTGTCAGTCTGAGGGCGTTCAACGTTGTTTTTGGGTGTTTGGACAGCTTTGGTTTCAGTGTGTCAGTATACGTGCGTGTGCGTGTGCGTGTGTGTGTGTGTGGAGATCTGTATTTGTGTGGGGGTGTTTGTGTGTGCCTTTGATTGTGTGTGTGCTTTGTATTTTATGTGTGTGCGTGGATGCATGCATGTGTGTGTGTGTGTGTGTGTGTGTATACAGTGGGGAGAACAAGTATTTGATACACTGACGATTTTGCAGGTTTTCCTACTTACAAAGCATGTAGAGGTCTGTAATTTTTATCATAGGTACACTTCAACTGTGAGAGACAGAATCTAAAACAAAAATCCAGAAAATCACATTGTATGATTTTTAAGTAATTAATTTGCATTTTATTGCATGACATAAGTATTTGATCACCTACCAACCAGTAAGAATTCCAGCTCTCACAGACCTGTTAGTTTTTCTTTAAGAAGCCCTCCTGTTCTCCACTCATTACCTGTATTAACTGCACCTGTTTGAACTCGTTACCTGTATAAAAGACACCTGTCCACACACTCAATCAAACAGACTCCAACCTCTCCACAATGGCCAAGACCAGAGAGCTGTGTAAGGACATCAGGGATAAAATTGTAGACCTGCACAAGGCTGGGATGGGCTACAGGACAATAGGCAAGCAGCTTGGTGAGAAGGCAACAACTGTTGGTGCAATTATTAGAAAATGGAAGAAGTTCAAGATGACGGTCAATCACCCTCGGTCTGGGGCTCCATGCAAGATCTCACCTCGTGGGGCATCAATGATCATGAGGAAGGTGAGGGATCAGCCCAGAACTACACGGCAGGACCTGGTCAATGACCTGAAGAGAGCTGAGACCACAGTCTCAAAGAAAACCATTAGTAACACACTACGCCGTCATGGATTAAAATCCTGCAGCGCACGCAAGGTCCCCCTGCTCAAGCCAGTGCATGTCCAGGCCCATCTAAAGTTTGCCAATGACCATCTGGATGATCCAGAGGAGGAATGGGAGAAGGTAATGTGGTCTGATGAGACAAAAATATAGCTTTTTGGTCTAAACTCCACTCGCCATTTTTGGAGGAAGAAGAAGGATGAGTACAACCCCAAGAACACCATCCCAACCGTGAAGCATGGAGGTGGAAACATCATTCTTTGGGGATGTTTTTCTGCAAAGTGGACAGCACAACTGCACCGTATTGAGGGGAGGATGGATGGGGCCATTTATCGCGAGATCTTGGCCAACAACCTCCTTCCCTCAGTAAGAGCATTGAAGATGGGTCGTGGCTGGGTCTTCCAGCATGACAACGACCCGAAACACACAGCCAGGGCAACTAAGGAGTGGCTCCGTAAGAAGCATCTCAAGGTCCTGGAGTGGCCTAGCCAGTCTCCAGACCTGTACCCAATAGAAAATCTTTGGAGGGAGCTGAAAGTCCGTATTGCCCAGCGACAGCCCCGAAACTTGAAGGATCTGGAGAAGGTCTGTATGGAGGAGTGGGCCAAAATCCCTGCTGCAGTGTGTGCAAACCTGGTCAAGACCTACAGGAAACGTATGATCTCTGTAATTGCAAACAAAGGTTTCTGTACCAAATATTAAGTTCTGTTTTTCTGATGTATCAAATACTTACAGTGGGGAAAAAAAGTATTTAGTCAGCCACCAATTGTGCAAGTTCTCCCACTTAAAAAGATGATAGAGGCCTGTAATTTTCATCATAGGTACACGTCAACTATGACAGACAAATTGAGAAAAAATATCCAGAAAATCACATTGTAGGATTTTTAATGAATTTATTTGCAAATTATGGTGGAAAATAAGTATTTGGTCACCTACAAACAAGCAAGATTTCTGGCTCTCACAGACCTGTAACTTCTCCTTTAAGAGGCTCCTCTGTCCTCCACTCGTTACCTGTATTAATGACACCTGTTTGAACTTGTTATCAGTATAAAAGACACCTGTCCACAACCTCAAACAGTCACACTCCCAACTCCACTATGGCCAAGACCAAAGAGCTGTCAAAGGACACCAGAAACAAAATTGTAGACCTGCACCAGGCTGGGAAGACTTTATCTGCAATAGGTAAGCAGCTTGGTTTGAAGAAATCAACTGTGGGAGCAATTATTAGGAAATGGAAGACATACAAGACCACTGATAATCTCCCTCGATCTGGGGCTCCACGCAAGATCTCACCCCGTGGGGTCAAAATGATCACAAGAACGGTGAGCAAAAATCCCAGAACCACACGGGGGGACCTAGTGAATGACCTGCAGAGAGCTGGGACCAAAGTAACAAAGCCTACCATCAGTAACACACTACGCGCCGCCAGGGACTCAAATCCTGCAGTGCCAGACGTGTCCCCCTGCTTAAGCCAGTACATGTCCAGGCCCGTCTGAAGTTTGCTAGAGTGCATTTGGATGATCCAGAAGAGGATTGGGAGAATGTCATATGGTCAGATGAAACCAAAATAGAACTTTTTGGTAAAAACTCAACTCGTCGTGTTTGGAGGACAAAGAATGATGAGTTGCATCCAAAGAACACCATACCTACTGTGAAGCATGGGGGTGGAAACATCATGCTTTGGGGCTGTTTTTCTGCAAAGGGACCAGGACGACTGATCCGTGTAAAGGAAATAATGAATGGGGCCATGTATCATGAGATTTTGAGTGAAAACCTCCTTCCATCAGCAAGGGCATTGCAGATGAAACGTGGCTGGGTCTTTCAGCATGACAATGATCCCAAACACACCACCCGGGCAACGAAGGAGTGGCTTCGTAAGAAGCGTTTCAAGGTCCTGGAGTGGGCTAGCCAGTCTCCAGATCTCAACCCCATAGAAAATCTTTGGAGGGAGTTGAAAGTCTGTGTTGCCCAGCGACAGCCCCAAAACATCACTGCTCTAGAGGAGATCTGCATGGAGGAATGGGCCAAAATACCAGCAACAGTGTGTGAAAACCTTGTGAAGACTTACAGAAAACGTTTGACCTGTGTCATTGCCAACAAAGGGTATATAACAAAGTATTGAGAAACTTTTGTTATTGACCAAATACTTATTTTCCACCATAATTTGCAAATAAATTCATTAAAAATCCTACAATGTGATTTTCTGGAGAAAATAAATTCTCATTTTGTCTGTCATAGTTGACGTGTACCTATGATGAAAATTACAGGCCTCTCTCATCTTTTTAAGTGGGAGAACTTGCACAATTGGTGGCTGACTAAATACTTTTTTTCCCCACTGTATGTCATGCAATAAAATGCCAATTAATTACTTTAAAATCATACAATGTGATTTTCTGGATTTTTGTTTTAGATTCCGTCTCTCACAGTTGAAGTGTACCTATGATAAAAATTACAGACCTCTACATGCTTTGTAAGTAAGAAAACCTGCAAAATCGGCAGTGTATCAAATACTTGTTCTCCCCACTGTATATATATATATATATATATATATATATATATATAGATGTGTGTGTGAATGTGTTTAATTGCAGTGGAAGAGAAAAGTGTTGACAGGATCTGTACTGGCTCTGTAGCATATGGCCTAATTCCCCCAGTGTATTGTGGGATTTCTCACTTTGCAGAAATAGGGGACTATGGCAGATACTTGAGTGTACGCACACACACACATTTGCAGCCAAACCAATGCATCAAACAACAGCTATTTCCTGCTCTCCCAGCCAACAAGATCAGAACCATGCCAGAGGAATCAAAACACACACATTCTCACATATTATAAACAGGAGAAGAAGAGCTAGGCTACATATTCTGTGCACTTATGAACATGACACATGCTGTATGCAGCTACACAGTCTCTCTCTTTCTCTCTTGCTGCTTCACTCATTTATAAACACACACACACACACACACACACACACACACACACACACAGGTGCAGCGATGTGGCTGAGCTAGGTGTGTTGTGTGTACTGTACTCTACTCTACTGTACTGTACAGTCTGGGAGTAGGCCCAGTGATGTGTCCATAAATAAAAGCCCCAGGTCTTTCCCCTGCATAAATACAATTCCCTGCTCCTTCCTCTGGTCCAGGCAGCACCGTGACTTACGAGCCAGGACTGTGAGCGAGGCAGACCACTGTTCAGCTTCATGCTCAAACAGTCAGTACTTCATAGTCCCTGAATCACCCACATACTGTCCAACAAAAATGCAAGTCATCCCCCTGGTTCAGTTTTAGGGTTAATAATGGTTGGCCCTTGGCTTCCTAGCATTGTTCAGGGGTTGAATGATGGTTGATCCTCAGACTCATTGTGGGCCTTTCATTCTTCTCTCTCTCATTCTTCTATAATTTTCTATTTCTTTCCCTAGCTTGTACTCCCTCTCACACTGTACCCCTACCTCTGGGTTAGATTATGGTTTTCCCCCAGTATATCCCTCTCTCAGGCCTATTCTAGGGCTAAATTATGTTTGGCCCTGGCTGTGGTTCTCCTTCCCACTCCTGGGCTGAGTTATTGTTGGCACATCAGGCTCAGTGATGCTTGGGTATACTGCCAGGCCATTTTACTGCCATGGCCGGGGCTGTTCACAATAGGGCTTTTCACTGTCTGGATATTCCTGGACCCGGATCCATTCCTCAATTATGTTTTAATGTTGGAAAGGTAACTTGATTCGCTTTTGAACACATATCTTCCATTCTGCCCATTGGTGCCACACAGAGAGCACACAGGTTGGTTTAGGATGATGAGAAGACGACATTACCCAACAGGCTGAGTTTCAGCAGTCTTGCACACTGTCAACTTTACTCAGCACCAGACAATGCTTTCTGGGAATAGGAGTCCTTTGTTGGTAGGTTAACGCTGCTTGTCTAACCGTTCTTGACGAAAACGCAACATGTTTTATAATCCAGCATTAATAACAAAGTTGTTAAATTGAAGTCGTTACGTCTGTACTTGACATGACTCCATACTTTTTATATTTTGTATTCTGGAACGTTGTGCCCCATTTTTCATTCCGTCTGTCTGTTTCTCTTCTATTCATGTGTTTGGCCCCGCTAAAGAAAACATTGGCCGTGTAATCCAACAGGAAATAGTCCCACATCTGTTCCTGGTTCTGAACATCAACATGAAGAAGTGGGGTTTATGGGGAGTTAATGTGTACCCCTCTCGCCCCCAGTCCTGGGGTCGCTCCGTCCCCCTGTCCGTCTCCCTTGCCTCTACCTCCAGGCTGCCCTCCTCACCCCCACCTCCCCCCTTCTTCCTGTGTCTCTGTGAATCATCCTTAGAGGAGGGAGGGCCTTAAATAGTATGAGGAACCCAGCTTCACTCTGCCAGCTCTGCAAATAATCAGAGACAACCACTGATTCACACGTATTAGGCAGACTTAGACAGCCTCACAGGGACTCTTATCAATAGTACACACACACACACACACACACACACACACACACACACACACACACACACACACACACACACACACACACACACACACAGTATATACAGTGCCATGAAAAAGTATTTGGCCCCTGTCTGATTTTCTCTAATTTTGCATGTTTTTGATACTGAATGTTATCAGATCTTCAACCAAATGCTTCCTGTAGTTGTTGATCAGTCTCTCATATCGGTTTTGGCCCACTCTTCCATGCAGAACTCAGCAACATTTGTGGGTTTTCAAGCACAAACTGCTCGTTTCAAGTCCTGCCACAACATCTCAATTGGGATTAGGTCTGGACTTTGACTAGGCCATTCCAAAACTTCAAATTTGTTGCTTTTTAGCCATTTTCATGTAGACTTGATTGTGTGTTTGGGATCATTGTCTTGCTGCATGACCCATCTGCGCTTCGGCTTCAGCTCACAGACGGATGGCCTGACATTCTCCTGTAGAATTCTCTGATACAGAGCAGAATTCATGGTTCCTTCTATTAAGGCAAGTCGCATCCCCAAACCATCACACTACCACCACTATGCTTGACCGTTCTTACTGTGGAATGCAGTGTTTGGTTTTCGCTAGGCATAATGGGACCCATGTCATCCAAAATGTTGACTCAAGTGTGCCAAAAAGCACCTGGATGATCATCAAGACTCTTGGAAGAATGTTCTATGGACAGATTATTCAAAAGTATAGCTTTTTGGATGACATGGGTCCCATTATGCCTGGCGAAAACCAAACACTGCATTCCACAGTAAGAACCTCTGTCAAGCATGGTGGTGGTAGTGTGATGGTTTGGCGATGCTTTGCTGCCTCAGGACCTGGACGACTTGCCTTAATAGAAGGAACCATGAATTTTGCTCTGTATCAGTGAATTCTACAGGAGAATGTCAGGCCATCTGTCTGTAAGCTGAAGCGCAGCTGGGTCATGCAGCAAGACAATCATCCAAAACACACCATCAAGTCTACATGAAAATGGCTAAAAAGCAACACATTTGAAGTTTTGGAATGGCCTAGTCAAAGTCCAGACCTAATCCCAATTGAGATGTTGTGGCAGGACATGAAACGAGCAGTTTGTGCTTGAAAACCCACAAATGTCGCTGAGTTCTGCATGGAAGAGTGGGCCAAAACTCCTCCACAGCGATATGAGAGACTGATCAACAACTACAGGAAGTGTTTGGTTGGAGTCATTGCAGCTAAAGGTGGCACAACCAGTTATTGAGTGTAAGGGGGCAATAATTTTTTCACACAGGGGTATTGGGTGTTGCATAATGTTGTTTATGAAATAAGTATGTAATTGTTGTTATTTGTTCACTCAGGTTCCCTTTCTCTAATGTTAGGTTTTGGTTGAAGATCACTGTGTCCTCCTCCCAGAGTGCAAAGAACCTTGGCGTGACCCTGGACAACACCCTGTCGTTCTCTGCTAACATCAAAGCGGTGACCCGATCCTGTAGGATCAACATTCGCAGAGTATGACCCTACCTTACACAGGAAGCGGCACAGGTCCTAATCCAGGCACTTGTCATCTCCCGTCTGGATTACTGCAACTCGCTGTTGGCTGGGCTCCCTGCCTGTGCCATTAAACCCCTACAACTCATCCAGAACGCTGCAGCCCGTCTGGTGTTCAACCTTCCCAAGTTCTCTCACGTCACCCCGCTCCTCCGCACACTCCACTGGCTTCCAGTTGAAGCTTGCATCTACTACAAGACCATGGTGCTTGCCTATGGAGCTGTGAGGGGAACGGCACCTCCTTACCTTCAGGCTCTGATCAGTCCCTACACCCAAACGAGGACATTGCGTTCTTCCACCTCTGGCCTGCTGGTCCCCCTACCTCTGCGGAAGCAGAGTCCCCGCTCAGCCCAGTCAAAATTGTTCGCTGCTCTGGCACACCAATGGTGGAACAAGTGGACAGTGGAGTCACTGACCACCTTCCGGAGACACTTGAAACCCTACCTCTTTAAGGAATACCTGGGATAGTATAAAAGTAGTCCTTCTACCCCCCCCACCCCCTACCCCCACAACATTTTTATATATATATATATATATATATATATATATATATATATATATATATATATATATATATATATATATATATATATATATATATATATATATATATATATATATATGAAACAAATGAAAATAAAAAATATACTCTAAAAATTTAAAATTAGAAAAATATTTGTTTTTAAATTGTAAAGTGGTTGTCCCACTGGCTATCATAAGGTGAATGCACCAATTTGTAAGTCGCTCTGGATAAGAGCGTCTGCTAAATGACGTAAATGTAAATAACATTCAGTATCAAAAATAAGCAAAATTAGAGAAAATCAGAAAGGGGGCAAATACTTCTTCACACATTCCATCACACACTATGACTCATATAAAACATAGACCCTCACACTTCAACAATAACAGTTGAAGATACAGATACACACTTTCACAGAATATACAGTATGCCCAATACATGATTATGGCTGAGGTTCTCACAGCCCGTCTCCTCCAAGCTTCTCTTCTGTCTCCTTTGCCTGTGGAGTCTGGCTCTCTGAGATAATATTATGGTCTGCTATGGTATCACTCACACTCTCTCTGTATGCCTGAGCTTACTCTACCCCAACAGGCTGCCACCCCAGGCAGACTAGCATGAGTATGCTAGTGTGTATGCACTGAACAAAACAATATTGTTTATTTATTTTATTTATTTTTATTTTTAGGGGGTAGATCAGCTTTAATATTTCAGATAGATTGTAACTTCCATCAATGTAATTGTCTGCATCACTTCCAATCCCCCAATGTTTTTTTTTCTCGCAAATATATATGTGTGTGTATATATATATATATATATATATATATATATATATATATATATATATATATATATATATATATATATATATATATATATATATATATATATATATATATATATCCTTTTAAAAATTATATTTCCCTTCATTACTTTCCAACCCCACCACCCCTTCCCCAATTGGAGTAAACTAGTGAACAACAATGGACACAGTCAAATTCTACAATAATTATATTTTGTTTGTTTTTACTCCTGAACTTCCTCCGATCATTTTCATGTTAGCAGTTGTATGATCGACTGTTTCATTAAAGGACATTGAATAGATTAATAAGAAATTCATATAATTTCCTCATGTCTGTTTTGTCTCTCCCTCAGGCCGTGTGACCCCGGAGCAGCTGTGTTCCTACGTGCAGCTGTTTAAGAGCAACTGGGGGGCTCTAGAGAGTCACTGTGGGGTAATACAGCTGGGCCTGGCCACCGCCCATACCCTCCGTCACCCCACACTGCCCCGCTGGGACGCCTGCCTTGCTTTCGAGAGGCTCCTCCTGCAGGTATACTACACACACCCTTGACACACACACACTCCGCCACCCCATCCTGCCCCGCTGGGACGCCTGCCTGGGGGGGGTGACACTGGTGAGGCAAGGTGACCACAACTTTGTTGGGATAAACTGTCTGTCAGAGAGAGAAAAATGCACTCTGACTGTCTCTACTGTGGTTTATAAACACATCCAGTTGTGTTTGTAGGAAAAAACATGCAGATCCTGTGTAAACTTCTGGGGGGAATAGCCTGCTTTCCAGTCAGTGTGTTGTTGGGGCAAACGGGAGAAGAGGAAGCAGTTTACCAGGGCAGACTGGGGCGGATGTGCACGTGTGTCAGACCATGGCAGGGTCAGAGGTTATTAGAGAAGGGGACAGAGGGAAAGACTGACAGGACAAGAGTAAGTTAAAGAGCAGAAGTGTGTCTCATCACACCTCCGACCTATAGCAGTGGTCTCCTGACAGTTTAGAATCTCTCTCATGCTGAGTGGAGACTCATGTTCTAGAGTCTTCTAATCTAACTAATACTACTCTATTCCAAAGCCTTTTCCTCCTCCTCTTACCTCTCTGTTTTCATAGTCTCTTTATATTCCTGAAGCTCTAAAGCCAGCAGCAGGACAGCACAGTATTTAGGAACTTATTAAAGTAAATCACTGAAAAACAAAACAGGCCTGCACCAGCCAGCGTCCCATGCCAAAGTGGAATTTGAAAACAACCTTGTAAATCTTGTTTCTTAGCTGAGCTCCTGGGAGGAAGATGCTTCGGCTTATTTGGTACCAGTATCCTTCGTACCATGTTAGTCCACATCAATCCATATTACTCCCTGTCTGTCCTGTACCCTTCTGACCTCAGTAGTTCTCACAGTCCACTCTGCCTTTCAGCTTCAGTATCATAGTAGTCAGCAGGCTTTTATAGAAGAAAGTGGAAAATGTGTCCTCAGGTAAAAATAGATACCAGGTTGGCCCAGTGATAACCATCTTATCTCAACTGTGTATTGTTTTTGTTTGTGTAGGTGTATGTTTGGGACCCCATTCAAAACACATTCTTGGGAAATCAGCAGACCTGGGTTCAAATATCTCAATTACTTTTACATATATTCAAAGTAAGTAGCTATTCAGATATAAAAAAATTAAAATAAAGTAGTTGCATATTTTTATTTTAAAATACACTTGGAAAGTATTTTGACAGTATTTTCAAATGCTATTTTCAAATACCTGGGTTAAATGCATGGTAGTGTATTTGAGTCAGTGTATTTGATATACAATTTGGCAGACTATTTGTTTTTTTACAAATAACCATTCAAATACACAACAAAAAGTATTTAAAATACCAGATACCCAAATGCACATGTATTTTAACCCAGGTCTGGAAATCAGATCTCACAATCAAGCCTTGCTTGACTCGTGAGAGTTGATGTTTGCAATAAAAACGGACCCGTAATGTGAGCCCCAGTTTTCTATTGAGGTATTAAGTTAAATAAGATTCTGTGTGCTCCTCTCCCTCTCTCTGTTGATTTCATCTCACCACGATGTTTGGGCTCTGGCTACAGGGTGGACACAGAGAAGGGTAATTACATTGGAAACTGCATGGCTGGATGAAATGGCTCTTTTCTCTGGCTGGTGTGGTGGTTGCGCTGTTTACCCTGCCTGAGTGTGTGAGGGGAGCAGTGGGCAGAGCTGGGCACATGGTGCTGATGGACACAGTGCCAGACCCTGGTGGTGGTGTAAGGTTAGTTATGCCATGGGAACAGACTGTAACCATGAGAGTGGAGGTCCTGTGAGGTCAGATCAGGCCTTACTGTGATAAGGTCGACACCTTTAAACTCTGACCTCCCATTCACTCAGTGGTTAACAGTGAAACAATATCTGACTACAAACCACCAAACAGGATATTTCCTACTTTAAAACGCATGTAGTTCCAGTATGAAAAATGTATGCACTCACTAACTGTAAGTCACTCTGGATTGTCTGCTAAATGACTAAAATGTAAATGTAATGTAGGTACGTTTTCCCTCATGTTAGAAGTTAGTTACAGCATATTGGAATGTTTATAGGGTGACAGTTTTTATTTTTGTGATAAAGATGTGGTTGTAGTGATATAGATCTGGTTGAGTAGGCTGGCATGGTGGTTGGCCAGTGATCTAGCTAGATGTGGTCAGTGTGATAGATGGTGTTAATTCAGGGTGTTTACAGAGTAATGAAGGGGGCAGTTCAGGTACAGTAATTACCTCTGAGTAGTGCTTTACCTCAAGGTTGGGGGCACTGCCACCCTACCTACCAATGCTGCCCCTGCATCTGCCCCCTGCTATGTCCCATGCTGTGGACCCAGGGGCCCTGGAATGGAGGAGTGTTGGTCTGAATGGGGCAGATTGAGCAGGTTTGGGTCGTACCCAGCCCACAATCACAGGGCCTGTGTGCAGCCTGGGACTAGTACTAGACAGGGGTGGGGGGCAGCAAGGACAGTCTCAACAAACCCTTCCCGGAACATCACACTAGCTACCTCTACACCAACGGCCCAGACAGAGCTACTCCCAAACCATACATGTACTACATTCCTCCCATAGACTAGCTAATGGCTGAGTCAGTTAGTGAGGGATACAATCTCTCTGAAAGACTGAGTGTGTGATAAACTGAATGAACAGGGAATAGGCCTAACTCATGGGGGAGTAAGACTACTTCATTGAATGATGATATGAAAGGGATAGCGACAGTCAGTCAGTCAGTCATGGTGTGGTGTCTGTTGTTCATTAAGAGTCAGTAGTAAATGTGTTAGCAATAGGAGAGCAGAGCTAACCTCTCCACCCAAGCCTGTTTCTCTATCTCTGCTGAGATTAGCCCGGCCTGCCTCTCATAACATTCCAGCTGCCAGTTATTACTGGTCAGAAACAAGACTTCTGCTCTGTCCCCCTGCCGCTGGGTCACACATTACTAGAACAGCCAGCCAGACTCCATATCCCTGTCTGATTGTCTGTGAGTTGCTATTTCTGGCTATCTGACTCTGTTTGAATGTGTTTCTATTTTCATGGCTTTTCTGTTGTACTAATGTGCCATGAATGTATATGTATGCCTGTCTCTCTGTCAGACTGTTTGTCTGGAAGTGTATATGTTGTTTGTAGGTTATCTGTATGTATCTTTCTGTCTGAGCTCTGAGGTATTGTTAACCTGCAGTCTGGAGCCTAGTGACCCACGCGCCTCATCAGCCTCCAGTTAGTCTTGTCTGCCCCCTCTTCAAGACTCCTGACCTCTAACCCCTGAACTCTCCTGCACAGGCTCAAACCTACAGCTGTGATAGGCCCTGCAGAGTGTCAGAGGGTTGCTAGATTTTTTTGTTGTGCAAAATCAATGTGTGCTTTCTCTTTATGTACAGTCGTGGTCAAACGTTTTGAGAATGACACATATTAATTTTCACAAAGTCTGCTGCCTCAGTTTTTATGATGGCAATTTGCATATACTCCAGAATGTTATGAAGAGTGATCAGATGAATTGCAATTAATTGCCATGAAAATGAACTTAATCCCAAAAAAACATTTCCACTGCATTTCAGCCCTGCCACAAAAGGACCAGCTGACATCATGTCAGTGATTCTCTCGTTAACACAGGTGAGAGTGTTGACGAGGACAAGGCTGGAGATCACTCTAATAATAATAATAATAATAATAATATGCCATTTAGCAGACGTTTTTATCCAAAGCGACTTACAGTCATGCGTGCATACATTTTTTATGTATGGGTGGTCCCAGGGATCGAACCCACTACCTTAGCGTTACAAGCGCCATGCTCTACCAGCTGAGCTACAGAGGACCACTCTGTCATGCTGATTGAGTTAGAATAACAGACTGGAAGCTTTAAAAGGAGGGTGGTGCTTGAAATCATTGTTCTTCCTCTGTTAACCATGGTTACCTGCAAGGAAACACGTGCCGTCATCATTGCTTTGCACAAAAAGGGCTTCACAAGCAAGGATATTGCTGCTAGTAAGATTGCACTTAAATCAACCATGTATCAGATCATCAAGAACTTCAAGGAGAGAGGTTCAGTTGTTGTGAAGAAGGCTTCAGGGCGCCCAAGAAAGTCCAGCAAGCGCCAGGACTGTCTCCTAAAGTTGATTTAGCTGCAGGATCGGGGCACCACCAGTGCAGAGCTTGCTCAGGAATGGCAGCAGGCAGGTGTGAGTGCATATGCACGCACAGTGAGGCAAAGACTTTTGGAGGATGGCCTGGTGTCAAGAAGGGCAGCAAGGAAGCCACTTCTCTCCAGGAAAAACATCAGGGACAGACTGATATTCTGCAAAAGGTACAGGGATTGAACTGCTGAGGACTGGGGTAAAGGCATTTTCTCTGATGAATCCCCTTTCCGATTGTTTGGGGAATCCGGGAAAAAGCTTGTCCGGAGAAGACAAGGTGAGCGCTACCATCAGTCCTGTGTCATGCCAACAATAAAGCATCCTGAGACCATTGATGTGTGGGGTTGCTTCTCAGCCAAGGGAGAGGGCTCACTCACAATTTTGCCTAAGAACATAGCCATGAATAAAGAATGGTACCAACACATCCTCCGAGAGCAACTTCTCCCAACCATCCAAGAATAGTTTGGTGTCGAACAATGCCTTTTCCAGCATGATGGAGCACCTTGCCATAAGGCAAAAGTGATAACTAAGTGGCTCGGGGAACAAAACATCAACATTTTGGGTCCATGGCCAGGAAACTCCCCAGACCTTAATCCCATTGAGAACTTGTGGTCAATCCTCAAGAGGCGGGTGGACAAACAAAACCCACAAATTCGGACAAACTCCAAGCATTGATTATGCAAGAATGGGCTGCCATCAGTCAGGATGTGGCCCAGAAGTTCATTGACAGCATGCCAGGGCGGACTGCAGAGGTCTTGAAAAATAAGGGTCAACACTGCAAATATTGACTCTTTGCATAAACTCAATGTAATTGTCAATAAAAGCCTTTGCCACTTCTGGAATGCTTGTAATTATACTTCAGTATACCATAGTAACATCTGACAAAAATATCTAAAAATACTGAAGCAGCAAACTTTGTGAAGACCAATACTTGTGTCATTCTCAAAACGTTTGACCACGACTGTACTGTATAGCCATAGCTAGACCGATCAATCAGAGAAAGTTAATAAGCAGAACAACATGCAGGCTATTCTGGTCAACACAACCAGTTTACTCTAACATGCTGAAATAGGAAAAATTGCAGTATTGGCCGGGTCCTCTCTGTACCTGTACCTACATGCCACAGACAGAGGGGCTTTAAGCCTGTAATTGTCTTTACCCCAGGGGTATGGTGCCTGTCCAACAGCCAGCCAGCCAGCCAGCCCAGACATTCATTCCCTCTCTGGACTGTCTGCTGCTGCTGCCCCCTGCCTACCCCACAAGGCATTGTGACGTTGTAGGGGGCTGGAGACTGTAACAAATGAGTGTGAATGACTGTGTGACATGCTGGTCTGAGACATCCAGGAGTCCATCGTCGCTGACCCCTCAGACTCCCCACCGCTTTACAGCCTCATATCTGAGCTGACCTGGACTGACCGTCCCCCCATCCAGCCCCGGGGGAAGAGAGCGGCCGGTAAGCCCGGTGGAGCAGCAGGGGGCTGGGAGTCCCTCAGTCTCTCTAGCGCTATGACAGGGACTCTCTGTCTTACTTCATTTACTCAGTCTCTATAGATTTCCCTCCCTCTCGCTCCATCTTTACTCTGTCTGTACCCCTCTCTCTTAATCTATTTTCCTCTCTCCATCTCCCCCTCCTAGCCTATCTCTTTCGTTGTTCAGCATGTCATAAAAAATATAGTCTGGTTTATCAGAGAAGTTAGTTATTTACCAGTCTCTTCCTTCCTGTGTTTAGTTGGGGGGGATTACAGTGGGCCCAGACGGCCGGCTGGGAGTGAGAGCAGAGCGCTGATGGAGTTTACTCCCTGCCCCTGTCAGGAAACCCAGAAATAACCCCCTCTCTCTCCCCCACTGCCCTGGACCCTGAGACAGTCTAAGATGGTCTGGGACGGCTGTGTTTACATACATACATACAGCAGGCCTGACTATACCGCCACTGCACGGCCCCAGCCCCGGCCCAGACCCTGGACTAATGTACTATCTGTTTAATAGGGAGAGAGAGACCTGTTTATAGAGAAGGACCTTTTTAACTGACTGATGGACTGTTAGGTCAGAGGTCAAAGTTAACCCATGTTACTTCCTGTTATCATCACCACTCGACGGTCAGTGCTATCCGGTATCCATTGGACGTCCCTACCCTAAACCGTAACCCTTACCTAACCCCAACCTTAAAGGGGAATTGAAACACTAGGCTTTAGAACACCAGCTAACTGTAATTAACTCGCCATACTGGCATTGTTGCATTACTGGCAGGATTTCCCAAAAATGGCTGAATCCCAAAACTGACTCAAAGACCATGACCTCTGCGTGCATTAATGAGCAAAATTTGCTGGTGTCAAACCATATATGAAAACATGATACATATTTTGAAAGCTAAGAAACAGCCCTTTCAAATGATATGACATACAATAGCACCACATCAATGAAATGGTAATCAGTCAAGAATAAACACCTGTGAAAATGTGTATCTTATACGAAAAACATTGCTTTTTTCCCCAAACAACTACCATTTACACAGCTTCCTATTGGAGATTGAAAAACGTAGAGTATATTGATGCTTCGTTATTTTGTGAGGGTTGAACATCTGAAATCAGAATAATAATACCTTTTTAGTGTGAATGAGTTACAGCCGTTTTAGAGAATGGTGGTATTTTTCTAGAATTCTATGGAATGTTCCATTATCAGACACTTTTTTTATCTGGATTGTATATTAAAACGCATATCTGCACCAAAACATACACTACATGACCAAAAGAATGTGGACAATTGTTTGTCGAACATCTCTTTCCAAAATCATGGACATTAATATGGCGTTTGTCCCCCTTTTGCTGCCATAACAGCCTCCACTCTTCTGGGAAGGCTTTCCACTAGATGTTGGAACATTGCTGCGGGCACTTGCTTCCATTAAGCCACAAGAGCATTAGTGAGGTCGGGCACTGATGTTGGGCGATTCGTCCGTCGGACTGCCAGATGGTGAAGCGTGATTGATCATTCCAGAGAACGTGTTTCCACTGCTCCAGAGTCCAATGGTGGCAAGCTTTACTCCGCTCCAACCAACACTTGGCATTGCGCATGATCATCTTAGGCTTGTGTGCGGCTGCTCGGCCATGGAAACCCATTTAATGACGCTCCCGGCGAACAGTCCTTGTGCTAACGTTGCTTCCGGAGGCAGTTTGGAACTCAGTAGTGAGCATTGCAACCAAGGACAAACGATTGTTTTACGCGCTTCAGCACTCGCCAGTCCTGTACTGTGAACTTGTGTGGCCTACCACTTCGCGGCTGAGCCATTGTTGCTCCTAGACATTTCCACTTCACAATAACAGCACTTACAGTTGACCGGGGCAGCTCTAGCAGGGCAGATATTTGACGAACTGACTTGTTAGAAAGGTGGTATCCTAAGACGGTGCCACGTTGAAACTAACTGAGCTCTTCAGTAAGGCCATTCTACTGCCAATGTTTGTCTATGGAGATTGCATAGCAGTGTGCTCGATTGTATACACCTGTTAGCAACGGGTGTGGCTAAAATAGCTGAATCCACTCATTTCAAGGGGTGTCCACATACTTTTGTGTGTATATAGTGTATTGGCAATTAATCTTACATATGCTAAGAAAAGACATACACAAGTAATGTAATATTAATAAATGAAGAACGTTATTGAAATAACTTTGAGGAGAATACAATGTCTCATTCAAACCTGAAAACAAAATGCAAGTTACATTGAAAATTGGAATTACAAAATATGATAAGAATAAGGCATATAATAACAATAATTGTATTTTACAACATCAATTTCTTTGGTACATACATTCCACTAGGCCTATTGCCTAATACCGAGTGGTGCAGTGGTGTCAGTGCTTGAGGCGTCAATACAGACCCACTGGTTCGATTCCAAGCTTTATCACAACTGGCCGTGATTGGGAGTCCCATAGGGCGGCGCACAATTGGCCCAGCGTCGTCCAGGTTTGGCCGGTGTAGGCCGTCATTGTAAATAAGAATTTGTTCTTAACTGACTTGCCTAGTTAAATAAAGGTAAAATAAAAATAAACAAATAAATACACAGTCAGAATGGGAACAAATTAAAAGAATGCAAGGGAGGTGAAATGACCAGTGACAATCTGAGCTACTGGGTGAAGACTAGGAGTCCCTTTACTAGTGCCTGTGTCTGCAATGAGTCACACGCGCTGGAGTACCACAACCTAACACCATTTCGGTTCCGTGCAATGCATAACTGCTTTCTCTTTCATTCTTGTGCAACACAAACAAACCATGTCATATCCTCCTTTCTATCTTTCCTGTAACAATGCCAACAATTTATAGAGTAGACATCCAGTACATTGAAGTTCACTTAGGCTCAACTAGGCTGTGATGGTGTGATTGTCCCTCAGCCTTGTCTGCAGCCTCAGCAGCATGTTGTCTAGTTTCTCCAGCGCCTTTCTGTCCTTGACACGATGGGGACAGCTACTGTATATTGACTGCCTGGTGCACAGGTGACATGTCTACAGTGTCCTCCTCCTCACACAAAGGTCTGAGAGCTGACAGTCCACCAGTGTCCTACAGACAGAGAGATAAAGAGAGAGAGAGTATTTAAAAAACATAGACCTTATATACAGTGTATATAGGCCTAACAGGACACAACAATAATACAGAATTTACAGTTTTTGATTTAGTTACCAAGCTGACTACCAGCCTGAGCTTTCAAAAGTCATAGCTATTAGCTAGCTAGCTATCATCATAAGGGTTAGGCTTCAGGCTTAGGCTACATTCATTCTTCCAATCCACAGCCAGCAGGCTTACTATATTTAGGAATCATATCACATATAAACAGACACCTAATGAGATATCAAACTATGTAGCTAGTTAGCTAGCTAGCAAATCACTATATGGGTGTCATACATTTTACTGGTAAATTAGCAATCCTGCAGCAGCCCTCTCTTAGTTGTGGCTGGTTAACTAGATAGTTACTCTAGCTAGCTAGCTACAAATCGAATCAGACACTAGCCAGTTCATTTTAGCTCTTAGCTAATACCAATGACAAGTGGTCTTCATATTGTCAATCTGATCATTTTATTTTGTACAGTTATCAAAGACACCAAGTAGGCTAGCTAGATACCTTGCCTCGTTTTTGACTGACTGTCTATCGTTGCTCGGCAGAAGTTCATTTCACAGACTCATCTTATCAATCGGAAAGAATACTCTAAAATGTACATATTATAATTACCAACATAAAAACAAATTGTATACAGTTTTGTAACTTAATATTGTTGTCCTGATCTCTGACAAAGCTGTCAAAGTTGTGAGAAACCATTCAGGTCCAGTGGAGGCGAGGCGCCTCCCGGTGGCAGCATTCAATTTCAGTCCCTGCACCAAAACTCAAACCTGCCAATTACTTATTGGCGTCTGTCGTTACTATGGCAATTCAAGATGGCGCTACCCATACCTCTAATAAATGTTTTTCAATATCAAAATATACAAATAGAGGTGTTTCTATGTTAAATGCACATGTTTAGTATATAGTGGATGGAATGCATCTCTTTGCTTAGCTTTACTTCCTAAAGTGTTTCCATTCCCCTTTAACCCTTACCTTAACCATTTTAAATGTAATCTTCAATGGATGTCCCAAGGATCCCGGATATCACGAACCATTACCACTCTGCTCTGAGGAGGATAGGTGCCTGGCTAGCTGGACTCACAGCTTTCCTAATCCTACATTGACTGGTTAGCCTAGTATCCCTTTAATGATACTTCATTATGTTAATTTTTGTCGGTGGAGTGAAGTAGTATTTTGGATGGAGACCTACTTGCCTGATGACTCACCATGAATTGAATTCCGCTGCTCTATCGATCGCTACATACATTCAGTCTGAAACTGCCATCCTATAAATAGTTTCTGTGACTTTAAAATGAGCGTTGTGCAAAACAAAATCATCAGTGATTGGATCGTCTCTAACCGATCAAAGCAATCAGAGTATCAAAGTTGATAACGAGTCTGGCCCAACCCATTGGTTTCTGGGACAAATCAGAACAGTCAGAATGTGTTCGTATTCTAGAAATCATCAGGGAGGGTGGCAAATCTGCGCTCATCGTGGAGAATAAATGTCAGTTGGCCTGAGCGATGTGTAGCCAGGCAAGAGACCTACAGTAGTTATATGAAAACATTCCCTCATTGAAGATCATTGGCCCATCACCATATTTTAGCTCTATAGTATTTACAGGATGTACTGCATTTTTATATGCGCTATCACGCATTTACATGTTAAGATTGTCATTACATTTACATTTTAGTCATTTAGCAGACGCTCTTATCCAGAGCGACTTACAGTTAGTGAATGCATACATGTTTTTTTGTTTTTTTCATACTGGCCCCCCGTGGGAAACGAACCCACATCCCTGCCGGCCAAACCCTCCCCTACCTTGGACGACGCTGGACCAATTGTGCGCCGCCCATGGGTCTCCCGGTTGCGGCCGGCTGCGACAGAGCCTGGACTCGAACCAGGATCTCTAGTGGCACAGCTAGCACTGCAATGCAGTGCCTTAGACCACTGCGCCACTCGGTCATCAGTGGAAAGCCTTCAAATCCATATCAGACACATTTGAACTGAGACCTAAAGACAAAGGCCTTGGTGTAGATAGAAAATGAGTTAGCCTACATTACTCCAGTACCGGTATACAGTATGCCAGAGAATGCTGAAACAGTTGAAGTGCATAAAGGAGCCTTGGCTCTCATATCCTCACTTTTCTATCTTTCTTTCTTTGCATGAGTTAGTATTTTCCTTTGGCAGCGCGCCACGTGTTGTTAGAGCCATGTTCACCACATCAGTACTTCTCATCTGTGACACATTTTTTTACTCGTATTGTTTGTTATGGCTGTTTGGCTGAGGAGTCAGAACCATTGATGTCAGGAGTTTTCATGTGGCTAGGATTTATTTCAGTGTGGATGTGTGTGTTTTTGTATGTAGATAGCTGTAGATTTAATGCTTTTCCCAGTCATGGGAGAGAACATTGGGTGGCTCAGCAGGCTCACTTTTCTGACCTAATAACTCAACGTAGCCAGAAATGCACACTTTGTACAGACAACTCAAAGCAAACATCTTCATAATACAATACTAATTGCTAGCAAAGGGTACGTATCATAAAACACCCAAAATAAAGTCAGACATGAGAGGTTTTTAAACACATAGGTGATGTCATCTTCTGCATAGCGTTATGTTGTTTGGTCTTCCCCTCTGTGTGTTTGGGGTTGAGACTGTGAGTGTCCAGGGGAGAGGGTTGCTGTGCGGTAGGGAGCAGGGTCTAACGGTCCTCAGTAGAACCTCTCCTCTCCTGGTGAATCGGGTCAGTGTGGTCTGCTGTCTGGTCCCCCTGGCATCTGGCTGTTCTGAGCACTCTCCACTGCAGCTGGAGACCACAGACTGGGGAAAATCCCCCACAATCCCTACTTTCACCCCTTCACTCTAATGAGGAAGGTTCTGGAAAGAGCGTTGGGCCTTTGGAGAACGAGACCTAACAGTGACCCAGTGTCCCAGACGGACCCTGTAGTAACAGATTCAGCTGTAATCCTCTCCTCTGATGGACCCTCATCCTGCTGTCTCTACACCTCATCTACCTTTCAGTTCATTTGTCTATTAGTTTGGATGATCAATTCCCCTGCTTATACTGATTATGGTGTAGTTACGATTCATTGTAGATACAGTAAGTAGGTAGATGTATTGGCCTGAAATGCTTACACCTTCTGGTTCCTCTCAACACTGTGTGTTTGTATGGGTCTATGTGCGTGCACTCAGGCTGTAACAGTGGCTGTGCTTCCTGCCGTGTCCCATGGCAGTGTCGTTCCATTTCATGTCAGCAAGCCATGACACTCACCATTGTTCTGTAGTTAGAAATGGATAGGATAAACATTCCTTCAACATTATTTTGTTGAAAGTCAATTTGATCTCTGAGAAATCAAGCTAATTGATTGCACCCAAATTGGCCATTTAAATTTATAGAATTCATATAATATTAATTAAATATAATACCCAACATCCGATTTGGACCAAACCACTTCTTAACAATGGCTCAGACGTGAAGAATCCAAATAAATGGTCAAAAGCCACACACGGACTCCAAAACCCCACACCAAGCCCGCCCCAATGGCCAGTATACAGTATCAGTTCTCTATGTTTGACAAGTAGTATGAAGCTGCGGCTTGGAGTATTGTTTATTTATACTATGTAATGTATTCTCAGTGAATTTGGTGATGTTTTTTTCCTCTGTTCAGAGAAATTAGCCATTGAAGTAGCTTGTATTTCTCCCCATAAATTAGTGTGAAAGTACCAGCCTCATTTATCAACATTGCATATAAATTATTCTAAAACACTACTTACAAACAGAATTTAGAATGTTCGTACGCCTCCCGAGTGGCGCAGTGGTCTAAGGCACTGCATCGCAGTGCTAGCTGTGCCACTAGAGATCATGGTTCGAATCCAGGCTCTGTCGTAGCCGGCCGCTTCAGTTGTGGCTTGACCAGTAAAAATAAAAACATAGCTACAAAGAGAGGACCATTAGGACAATTAAAGTTTATTTAACAATGGCAAATATACTTCAAATGAGTAGGCAACACTCACCAATAAGCCGTACATCCTCAACAGCGCCCTCCTGTAGACATATAGGCCAACATTGCTGTTCTGCAGAATGAACGAGCCATGCATTCCACCTGGCCACCTTGCCACCACATTCAGCAGTGCCTTTTGTGCATCACAACTCCTATCACCTGTACATTTAAGAGCATGGAAGCCTTTTCTGTTCGCATAGTTGAACTCGTTTTGGGATGTGCTTTTATGGCGATGTGTATTTGGGAACTCATTGATGGCAAAGAAACCCCTCTTGACTTCAACCTGTTGTGCGATGGTGTATGAAAATTGGATGTAACAGTTTTTTTGCTGATGATTGCATCCAAAATATCGGCTCATCGAGGGCTGTGAGATGCCGATCGGCAAGCTCCCGCTGAATAGTGCCCATAGCCAAAAACCTGAGGGTGGATAGCACTTGGATGTGCACCAGAATGGCATGTGTTTGCCTTTCTAAAGTAGGTCTTAATCCTCACAGAAATCCATAAGATTGTTTTTGGGAAACTATATCTGATGAGCCAATCTGTACTTTCTGCAAAAAGTCCCAACTGTCTCTAAAAATGTGCTCTATGCAAAATGCAGCATGTGCCAAATCTTCCAACAGAGCAAGATCAGCCGTCTCCCATTATATCGGTCTTTTATAGTATTTCAACAATGGTTTCACTTTCACACGTGCCTCTAATTTAACAAATTACTGTACTTTATATGGATTATTATCATAACAAATGCACTGATGTGGTCAAATTATATGATATAGCCTGTCAAGATATGTTGCATGAATTCACAATGGAAATAATTGTAACTCTCACAATTTCAACATACAGTGCATTCGGAAAGTATTCAGACCCCTTGACTTATTCTAAAATGGAGTAAAGTGTTTTTTTCCCTCATCAATCTACACACAATACCGCATAATGACAAAGAAAAAACAGGTTTTTAGACATTTTGGCAAATTTATTAAGAATAAAAAACATCACATTTACAATAGTATTCAGACCCTTTACTCAGTACTTTGTTGAAGCACCTTTGGCAGCGATTACAGACTCGAGTCTTCTTGTGTATGACGCTACAAGCTTGGCACACCTGTATTTGGGGAGTTTCTCCCATTCTTCTCTGCAGATCCTCTCAAGCTCTGTCAGGTTGGATGGGGAGCGTCGCTGCACAGCTATTTTCAGGTCTCTCCAGAGATGTTTGATCGGTTTCAAGTCCGGGCTCTGGCTGGGCCACTCAAGGACATTCAGAGACTTGTCCCGAAGCCACTCCTGCGTTGTCTTGGCTGTGTGCTTAGGGTCGTTGTCCTGTTGGAAGGTGAACCTTCGGCCCAGTCTGAGGTCCTGAGTGCTCTGGAGCAGGTTTTCATCAAGGATCTCGCTCTACTTTGCTCTGTTCATCTTTCCCTCGATCCTGACTAGTCTCCCTGTCCCTGCCACTGAAAAACATCCCCACAGCATGTTGCTGCCACCACCATGCTTCACCGTAGGGATGGTGCCAGGTTTCCTCCAGACGTGACGCTTGACATTCAGGCCAAAGAGTTCAATCTTGGTTTCATCAGACCAGAGAATCTTGTTTCTCATGGTCTGAGAGTCCTTTAGGTGCCTTTTGGCAAACTCCAACCGGGCTGTCATGTGCCTTTTACCGAGGAGTGGCTTCTGTCTGGCCACTACTATAAAGGCCTGATTGGTGGAGTGCTGCAGAGATGGTTGTCCTTCTGGAAGGTTCTCCCATCTCCACAGAGGAACTCTAGAGCTCTGTCAGAGTGACCATCGGGTTCTTGGTCACCTCCCTGACCAAGGCCCTTCTCCCCTGATTGCTCAGTTTGGCCGGGCGGCCAGCTCTAGGAAGAGTCTTGGTGGTTCCAAACTTCTTCCATTTAAGAATGATGGAGGCCACTGTGTTCTTGGGGACCTTCAATGCTGCAGAAATATTTTGGTACCCTTCCCCAGATCTGTGCCTCGACACAATCCTGCCTCGGAACTCTACGGACAATTCCTTCGACCTCATGGCTTGGTTTTTGCTCTGACATGCACTGTCAGCTATGGGACCTTATAAAGACAGGTGTGTGCCTTACCAAATCATGTCCAATCAATTGAATTTACCACAGGTGGATTCCAATCAAGTTGTAGAAACATCTCAAGGATGATCAATGGAAACATGATGCACCTGAGCTCAATTTCGAGTCTCATAGCAAAGGGTCTGAATACCTATATAAATAAGTGATTTCTGTTTTATTTTTTTATGAATTAGCAAAAACATCTAAAAACCTGTTTTCGCTTTATTATTATTATGGAGTATTGTGTGTAGATTGATGAATTTTTTATTTAATCAATTTTAGTATTAGGATGTAATGTAACAACATGTGGAAATAGTCAAGTGGTCTGAATACTTTCCGAATGCACTACATACGCTGAACAAAAATATAAACGCAACAATTTCAACGATTTTACAGAGTTACAGTTCATTTAAGGAAATCAGTCAATTTAAATAAATAAATTAGGACCTAATCTATGTATTTCACATGACCAGCTCTGGTGGACATTCCTGCATTCAGCATGCCAATTGCACACTCCCTCAAAACTTGAGACATCTGTGTCATTGTGTTGTGTGACAAAACTGCACATTTTAGAGTGGCCTTTTATTGTCCCCAGCACATGGTGCAATTGTATAATGATCATGCTGTTTAATCAGCTTCTTGATATGCCACACCTGTCAGGTGGATAGATTATCTTGACAAAGGCGAAATACTCACTAACAGGGATGCAAACAAATTTGTGCCCAACATTTGAGAGAAATAAGCTTTTTGTGTGTGTGAAACATTTCTGGGATCTTTTATTTCAGCTCATGAAACATGGGACCAACGCTTTACATATTGTGTTGATATTTTTGTAAAGTATATTTTCCCCATTCACTAGACTACGCATGACAAACAGTTCCCTTATTCCACCACTTGGCACTTTGCGCACGCATGGTCATGGCTGTGCATAAATGTACGTAAACTCTCAAGAAAACATTCATATTGGTAAATCTCACACTTTGCATCCAAATGAGCCCACACCGCTTCTGCACAGATTTGTGCCTACGCATGATTGATAAATGAGGCCCCAGGTTTTGCCCACTAGATGCCGCTGTTCCTGCAGTTTCTGCCACTCTCTTTTATCCATTTTGCTGGTCTCTTGTGTTTATTAAATGGACCCTTTGCAACTTTGGGTAGAAAACCAATAACTTTTGCAATGAAAATAATGGTGTGGTCATCCTTACAATTCAAGCCAGTCCTCCGTGAAAACAATTCAAAGACGCACAAAATGTCCTTCTATTAGGCTTAATCTGTGTCCAGGAAACGGATCCACTGTGTGTGTAGTTTATTCCCTTCAAAAGGGTCTGGATTAGTTAGACCATTCCTGGTGAACTAGCAAACCATTAGGCTACAGCAGTGTTGGATTTGGGTTGGGTTTAATGTTAAATGTCATTAATCAAACAACATATAGAGATGTTTTTTCTAATCATTTTATTGAAAAACATGATTGCTATGTAATGGTTTATAATTGTATTCTTTTATTAGGGTTGTCACAATATTTTAGTCACTAGCCCATTTCTCCATCATATTCTTGGGCTTGGAGGAAGTCTTCTTATGAGAATTGCACCATAGGGTCATTTGTTCTGCCATTTGTCATTTGTCATCTGCCATTTGTTGGACTATTCTTAAAGAGTTGTGTTGAAGCATTAGGTTTCTAAGAGAAGGACAAACTGAATTGCTTTCCTGCAGGACTGGCTTGACTTGTGAGGATGACCACACAATTTATTTTTATCATGAGCAAAAGCTTTTGGTTTTCTACCCAAAGTAAAAAAAAAAAAAAAAAAATGGTGGTCCATGTAATAAACACAAGAGACCAGCAAAATGGATAAAAGGGTGTGGCAGTAACAGCAGGGACAGCAGTGGCAGTAACAGCAGGGACAGCAGTGTCGGAGACTCCAGTCACCCATGTCATAGACTGTCCTCTCTGCTACCACACAGCAAGCGGTACCGGAGCGCCAAGTCTAGGTCCAAAAGGCTCCTTAACAGCTTCTACCCCCAAGCCATAAGACTGCTGAACAATTAATCAAATGGCCACCCGGACTATTTGCATTGACTATTTGCATTGTTTTTACACTGCTGCTACTCGCTTTTTATTATCTATGCATAGTCACTTTACCACTACCTACATGTACAAATTACCTCGACTAACCTGTACCCCCACACATTGACTTGGTACCGGTACCCACTGTGTACCCCCTGTGTATAGCCTAATTATTGTTATTTTATTGTGTTACGTGTTTTATTTATTTATTTTTTACTTTCATTTATTTAGTAAATATTTTCTTAACTCTATTCACTTAAAACTGCAATTTTGGTTAAGGGCTTGTAAGTAAGCATTTCACAGTAAGGTCTACACCTGTTGTATTCAGCACATGTGACATAAAATTGGATTTGATTTGAACTAGTGGGTAAAACCTGGTACTTTCACACTCATTTATGGGGGGAAATGTAAGCGACTTCAATGGCTAATTCCTCTTAACAGGGTGAAAAAAACATCACCAAATTCACTGAGAATACATTACATAGTATGAATAAAGAATACTCCAAGTCACAGCTTCAAACTACTTGTCAAACATAGAGAACTGATACTGTATACTGGCCTTTGGTGTGGGGTTTGGGGAGGTTCGTGAGTGGCTTTTGACCATTTATTTGGATTCATCACGTCTTAATCATTGTTAAGAAGAGGTTTGGTCCGAATCAGATGTTGGGTGCTAGATTTATTTATTTAATATTATATGAATCCTAAAAATTGAAATGGCCAATTTGAGTTAAAATAATCTTTCAACCAAATAATGTTTCAGGAATGCTAATCTTATCTGTTTCTAACTACAGAAACAATTTCAGAACAATTGGAGATGGTGGGTGTCAAAAACGTCTTTGTTGTGCTTTCTGTGGTGGAACAACTGCTCAACCTTCTACCAGCTCCACCTCAGCAGAGATTAGCTATCAGCTCATTTGTCACTACCTGCTGAGCACAGGCCAGCAGAGGTCACATGCCAGAGAGTGTGTGTGTGTGTGCGTGCGTGCGTGTCCTCTGTGGAGGATCATGAGAATAGATTTAAGTTTTCATGGTGATTGAACAACCAAGGATAAAGGGCGTATCTGATTTGAAGAGTTAAGCATGTGAATTAATCCATTTGAGGGGCTGTAATGGATGATTGGTCTGTAGAGGGTAAACCCCAGCATGCCAATGCTGTACAGATGGAAACCTGACTGACTGGAATGTGTGAGTGTGATGATGAATGACCAGTCTGTGTGTGGGTGGACAGTGTACTTTTCAGTCCCTTATGGGAAGTTCAGAGCTGATCTGGGCACCATGGGTAGGGCCCTGTTGGCCTATATGTTCCTGGGCAGTCTCAATTGGAAGACAGCAGATTGGTAGCACCCCCTACTGCCCACAGTTCCCTGGATGGGGCACAGACTCCCTCTTTGTGGACACAGGGAATGGGATGGTAAAACCCTGTAATTATACCCAGCTAAGACCCCTGGGCCCCTCCAGTCCTGCCCCAATCCTCCTGTCACTCTCTCTTCCCCACCCCAGTGCTTAGTGCTTACTCATGCCCCCCCTACAGACCGCCCTCTCTCGCCCCAGGGATGTACTCAACCAAATGGAACTGGACTCCCCGGTCACTATGGTGACCGTG
Organism: Coregonus lavaretus; assembly: GCF_964263955.1. Classification (NCBI taxonomy): domain Eukaryota; kingdom Metazoa; phylum Chordata; class Actinopteri; order Salmoniformes; family Salmonidae; genus Coregonus; species Coregonus lavaretus. Next base: position 15,315 of record NW_028163770.1, on the reverse strand, counting down.
ACCCCAGTCTCCATGGTAACTGTCAATCAGAGACAGAATCCTGCCACCCTTATACCCTGTAACTAATTACCAACAATTCCCAGGTGCTCTGATGCAATGTTAGCCTGTGAAACCCAACAGAATAGGTCCAGGTGAAGTTTAGTATGATGGGTTTGGCGTTTATCTGTCTGTAGCAGGGTGATGTTATGTGTTACACTAATCACACAGGTGAACCACCTCTGACAGGGTTTAGGAAACAACATACTCATGTTAGCCATAACCTGAGCCCACTCTTTGACATTTCTGTTCTTCTACAATATCTTAATTTAGGGAACCGTGTGGCCCTTGTCAGCCATGTCTTGGATGATCTTTGCCCTGAGAAGAGATATGTTCTTTCCTGTCAGATTGAATCATGGCAAAAGACCCATGCTATGGCAATGGGATGTAATGCTATTCTCTCAGCATCCAGGAGTCCTGAGCGCCGGTTGGTTGGCAAAGCGGACCGTGTTTGATTTGAGCGACCGCAGTATACAGAACTCCAGGCCTGTCCAACGTCATGTGTTTATATGTTTTGACAACTTCGGATGTATCTGTTTTTTAACTCAGCTTTCTTTCAACTGAAGCTGGTCTTTGCATTTGTGAGGAAATATGTGCATGCTGCTTTTTCTTTTCTTTTTAGACGGGGAGGGGGGAGGGGTTCACATTTGTTGTTCTTGGAATCAATTTCTATGAAATGAATCTCTTCTGTGGAGAGCTTTCTGGGGGCAGCCCCCCTGTTACCTTCCTACCCCCCTCACAGTGTGATTGACAGATGGACACAGAGAGGGGGGAGATTTCTGCTAGGGTCTGGAAATGCTTAAATATCCTTCTATCGCTCCCTCCTATATCTCTCTTCATCCCCAATTTGTTTCTATAGGCTACCTCCTTTCTCCCTCCCACTCTGCGCCTCCTCTCAAACGTTAGTTTGGCCGGAGCGATGTAGATGGGTAGCCAGGCAAAAGGGATGGAGCTCTGAGAGCTGTGTGATTGACAGCTGGCTGACATCATCCAACATACACTGATCCTTCCAGACACACACATACTCACACCCATTTACTCCAGCGCTAAGACTGAGTGTGTGTACATATGTTTGTGTTTGAGTGTCTCTTGCTCTCTCTCTCTCTCTCTCTTTTCCCCCTTCTTTCTTTTCTTTGTTTTATAGCCTGATTGGTGTCATGTGGTGATTGGTAGATCTGGGTCCCCTCATTGTATTCGAGAGGGATGAATCTGGTCCTGCAGTGTAAATGAAGACCATATAACCACATACTGTCAGATGTCCTCTTTCTGTGAAGGATCAATACCAACTCCAAACCCAGACCAGAGTTGCCTTCAGCAGTAAATATCTCCCTGGTCATAGCCAAGGCAGTCATCTGAATGTTATAAAGGTCTGAGAACAATGGTCAAAGCACTGGACATGTTTATCGCTAAAGCATGGTTAGTTAGAATGTATGATGCTTTTCATGATTATTTAGCAATGATAACACAAGGTCAGGGAAGGTGGGAGCATAGGTAGAGAGCTCTGAGCATGGTTATGATGCTGAGCATGGTTGAAGATACTGTCAAACTGAGTGAGTTTTTCCATCGCCTGCCATGATGGTTTGCAGTGTAAAACCAAACTACGCCATACTTTATACAACTGGAAAAATACACTCGGAAACACATGTAGGCAAAACCTCACTTGTTTCCCCATCTAGCTTTCATCTGTGGAAAACTAAAATGCCTCGTCTCTCTCTGCCTATTGTTCTGACTAGATAGACACATGTGGGCCTGTTTGTAGCAGTGTTGTTTTCATGAAAATGGCAAAAGGAATGAAAGTAACCCAAAACGAGCCGCCGACGCCAAACCGCTAATTATGAGTGGGTTTGGTTAAGGCGGACGAGAAGGGGCTAAGAAGGGGGAGTGGGGTGGCTCATACGCCTTCCATTCTCTCTCTCTCTCTCTCTTTCAATTGAATTTAATTTAAGGGCTGTATTGGCATGGGAAACATATGTTTACATTGCCAAAGCAAGTGAAATAGATCTGTCTCTCGCTCTCTCTCACTCTCTCTCTCTTTCTCTCACTCACTCTCACACACACACACACACACACACACACACACACACACACACACACACACACACACACACACATATGTCCCTGTGTGTTGTGTATGATGGCAGTGTTATGGCCAACAGCAGAGATGTCTGCTCTGCTCCTCTCATCATGGAGAGGAGGGTGTTGTCTGTAGCTGAAAGCCTTTGACATGAAGATGATTTATGGTTACCTTGTGTGTTTGTGATCTGATGTGTGTATGGGTCGCCTTGTATGTGTTAGAAAAGTGTAATCTAGTGTTCTGGACCAGGCACCCGTTGGTTGAAGGTTAGATGTTTTTCAACCAGTGATGGTGGAGGTCTCCAATCACTCTGACTTGTTGGGTTATGCTCCAGTATACTGAGTTCACAGTGAACATGCACACCCTTCAATAATGGAAAAGTCAGAAGTTCAGTGGTCTACTCAGATTTTGACACCACCACATTGTACAGAATCTAACCACTGCTCCACATCCTGCTCATGGCATTATAATAATACAAATATCAAAGTGCAGAATCCACACTGTATTCTGCAGGTTTGCATATCTGAAGTCGGCTAACTCATCCATTCTACCAGTCATCTCTGTCCAGCAGGGCTATTCCTATTTTAACTCTGAGTTTTTCCACAAACTTTTGATCTCTCCATTTAGGTGCTTTGCATATACTATCACTATTTATTTTCAGACTTTTGATCTCTCCATCTCTCTCTTTTGCTCTCCATCTTTAGTTTCCCAGAATATCTCCCCTATCTGTGTCTGGAGTGGTAGCAGACATCCAGGATGGAGAGAGAGGTGGAGATACAGATACCCCTTTCCTCAGGCACTTCCAAGCGGTGCTTGCCTGCAGTCTTATTCTTTCGTTAGGGTCCATCTATGGTCTAGCTCTTTTGATACAGTCCAACTCAACCCTGTATGGCAGACCAATGTAAGATACAACAGGAAGCTAGAGAGGGAGAGTGAAGGAGACTGGTGATTGAAGAAGGGAGTGATTGAAAGAAAATAGGAATGTAGAGATACAGTAAACAAAATAGTTCAGAGGGGGAAAGAAAGGTTTGTGAGCAAAACATAGAGAAAAAGTTGATGGAGGAGAGTCAGGTTGATGTGACCGTGTAGTTTGGTCTGTCTGGGTTATCAGCCCAGTTCCCAGTGGAGTAAAAGGAAGCGGGGAGCTCTCAGTTCTTTCCATAACAGGGTGATGTTTTATGGGCTTGTTTAGGGGCTGAAGTTTGGAGTGTTGTTAAAGGCTGGATGAGGCATTAGTGATGTGTTTACCATCTGGTCAGGAAGTGATGACCAGGGAGGATGAGGAGGAAGATACATTTTCACGGTATGGAGATAGGGGAGGGTGGAAGGGGTGGTTGTAGTCTGAATATTGACATTTATACAATCAGAATGTCAGAAAACTCCCACAAACAGCACTGTTCTATCACTAACTGTCATTCTGCGATAAGGTTACATACATCTTTACTATCAATTCAGAGGCATTGAGAAACCACCATTTAGAAAACAGCTGCACATATTCTGAACCTCTGCAGTACTTTCTTTCCATTTACAGTAGAAACAAGTCAGAACTCACAATGTAATATGTCAGCAAAACAACTGCTAGAAAAGAGTCAGGAAGTGTGAGAAACACAGCCAAGCTGATGCTTGATGGAGAAGCTGCTCTCTCTTGGTGTGTGAGGGGTCACAGGGAGGGACACGAGAATTCTGGAAAATGTAGGTGATCCATTAAACCCCAGGGAGAGGAGAGGAGAGGGGGAGGGCTAGGCTGTTTACCCTGGCTGACTATTTTCCAACACCCTACACACACACACACACCGCCTCCATCCCTGCCCCCAGAGCCCTTCTCCTAATCACACACATAGGCTTTCCTGTGAAGCCTTGGCTGATTTGATTAGAGCTGTGTTATTGTAGTTGTGAGTTATTGTAGCTCTGAGTTTATTGTAGATATATCTTATGATTACTCAGAGTTATCATTGCTGGAATAGGAATTCTTATCTTCCCAGACTGGGAGGAGAGAGATACTCCGGGTCAGTGTGGTCTGGATGGAATAGAATCATACCCTGAGAAGCAGAGATGGGAAGGATGAGGTAGAGGGAGGCATACAAAGAGGTTTAGAGAGCTGGAAAGAGATAAGAGGTAGAGAGAATACTGCATGTCTGGTTATTACTAACTGCATGACTGGTTATTACAAACTGCATGACTGGTTATTACAAACTGCATGACTGGTTATTACTAACTGCATGACTGGTTATTACTAACTGCATGACTGGTTATTACTAACTGCATGACTGGTTATTACTAACTGCATGACTGGTTATTACGAACTGCATGACTGGTTATTACTAACTGCATGACTGGTTATTACGAACTGCTTGTCTGGTTATTACTAACTGCATGACTGGTTATTACTAACTACATGACTGGTTATTACGAACTGCATGACTGGTTATTACTAACTGCATGACTGGTTATTACTAACTGCATGACTGGTTATTACAAACTGCATGACTGGTTATTACTAACTGCATGACTGGTTATTACTAACTGCATGACTGGTTATTATTTTTTGTTGGCTCTGGGAAAGTTTGTCCTGTAGAGACCAGGCTGTACCCCTGGCTTAGTGGATGTGTGTTGTTGTATTGTTCTGTTTCATTTTGTGTGTAGAGCGAGTGTCAGCAGACATGGGCTTGTGTTTTCACACACACACAAAGACCGATCCGCTGTGCATTCATCAGCCTGTAATCTGTCTCCAACCTGACTACCCCATATAAACACCATCCCTCTGCCAGCACCCTCAGAGAGCGAGAGAGAGAGACACTCAAACACAAACATATGTACACACACTCAGTCTTAGCGCTGGAGTAAATGGGTGTGAGTATGTGTGTGTCTGGAAGGATCAGTGTATGTTGGATGATGTCAGCCAGCTGTCAATCACACAGCTCTCAGAGCTCCATCCCTTTTGCCTGGCTACCCATCTACATCGCTCCGGCCAAACAAACGTTTCTTCTCCACGATGAGTCTGGATTTGCCTCCCTCCCTACGATTTCTAGAATGCAAACACATTCTGACTGTTCTGATTGGTCCCAGAAACCGATGGGTTGGGCCAGAGCCAGCCTACATTATGACGACTGCCAGCCTACATAGATTTGTTATAGACTATCTAAGCGCTGATGAATTTGTTTTGTACAACGCCCCTCATTTTGAAGTCACAGAAACTACATATAGGATGGCAGTTTCAGACTGAATGTATGTAGCGATCGATAGAGCAGCAGAATTATATTCAGGGTGAGTCGTCAGGCAACCATCCCTGTCAGAGGAAGGCCCAAAAATTGTCAAAGACTGCAGTCACCCAAGTCATAGGCTGTTCTCTCTGCTACCGCACGGCAAGCAGTACCGGAGCGCCAAGTCTAGGTCCAAAAGGCTCCTTAACAGCTTCTACCCCCAAGCCATAAGACTGCTGAACAATTATTGCATTGACCCCCCCCCCCCCCCCCCCCCTTGTTTTTACACTGCTGCTACGTGCTGTTTATTATCTATGCGTAATCACTTTACCCCTACCTACATGTACAAATTACCTCAATTACCTTGACTAACCTGTACCCCCGCACATTGACTCGCTCGGTACCGGTACCCCCTGTATATAGTCTCCTTATTGTTATTTTGTGTGACTTTTATTTTTTATTGTTATTATTTTATTTTACTTTAGTTTATTTAGTAAATATTTTCTTAACTCTATTTTCTGAACTGCATTGTTGATTAAGGGCTAGTAAGTAAGCATTTCACGGTAAAGTCTACACCTGTTGTATTCGGCGCATGTGACAAATACAATTTGATTTGATTTGATCCTCATGTGAAAACTATATTTATATGGGTCTGTATGTTCACAAATGACCAGTGAAAACTGCCCTCTGTATGAGGGTGTGCTTGTTTGTCATTGTGAAAACATGGGTCTCGTTATGACTATGGGCTCCTTTTTTGTCTGGCGATAAGGAGGCGCATGTGTCAGGAGTGGGAAGGGTGGAAATATTTGAGGTGTGTCCTTAAAAAACGTATGCCAATTTCAGTGAGCGCAAATAGGGATATTTAAGACTGACCAAAAGCTGGTCTTAGTGGAAACGCATTTGGTTATGGCATGGATTTAGCCAGCGGAGGCGCACACAGTAGCCTAATGTACATCACCAATATTTTATTAAAATATCCCGAGCAGCAAAACAGTCAACAGACATGACCCTTTTTTATTCATATTGAACATTATTTTTGTCCATCTTTAGTGAAACTTTTGGACTCATTATGTGTGATGTCCATTGCATGAAGGTGTCAGTGACTATAGGAAGTCTGTTTTGGAACAACAAGTTATTTAAAAAGACTACTTATTGTTTTTTTTTGTTTATCTTGTTTTTTTAAAGCCTATCCACTTTCCTCTGTTGGACTTAACTGTCAAATCACGTGAATTCCTATCACTCTCCGTGTTGCTGAAGCCGCTTGTAGGCTATACAGTGAGGGGAAAAAGTATTTGATCCCCTGCTGATTTTGTACGTTTGCCCAATGACAAAGAAATGATCAGTCTATGATTTTAATGGTAGGTTTATTTGAACAGTGAGAGACAGAATAACAACAACACAATCCAGAGAAACGCATGTAAAAAAATATATATAAATTGATTTTCCTTTTAATGAGGGAAATAAGTATTTGACCCCTCTGCAAAACATGACTTAGTACTTGGTGGCAAAACCCTTGTTGGCAATCACAGAGGTCAGACGTTTCTTGTAGTTGGCCACCAGGTTTGCACACATCTCAGGAGGGATTTTGTCCCACTCCTCTTTGCAGATCTTCTCCAAGTCATTAAGGTTTCGAGGCTGACGTTTGGCAACTCGAACCTTCAGCTCCCTCCACAGATTTTCTATGGGATTAAGGTCTGGATACTGGCTAGGCCACTCCAGGACCTTAATGTTTTCCTTCTTGAGCCACTCCTTTGTTGCCTTGGCCATGTGTTTTGGGTCATTGTCATACTGGAATACCCATCCACGACCCATTTTCAATGCCCTGGCTGAGGGAAGGAGGTTCTCACCCAAGATTTGACGGTATATGGCCCCGTCCATCGTCCCTTTGATGCGGTGAAGTTGTCCTGTCCCCTTAGCAGAAAAACACCCCCAAAGCATAATGTTTCCACCTCCATGTTTGACGGTGGGGATGGTGTTCTTGGGGTCATAGGCAGCATTCCTCCTCCTCCAAACACGTTGAGTTGATGCCAAAGAGCTCCATTTTGGTCTCATCTGACCACAACACTTTCACCCAGTTCTCCTCTGAATCATTCATATGCTCATTGGCAAACTTCAGACGGGCATGGATATGTGCTTTCTTGAGCAGGGGGACCTTGCGGCCGCTGCAGGATTTCAGTCCTTCACGGCGTAGTGTGTTACCAATTGTTTTCTTGGTGACTATGGTCCCAGCTGCCTTGAGATCATTGACAAGATCCTCCCGTGTAGTTCTGGGCTGATTCCTCACCGTTCTCATGATCATTGCAACTCCACGAGGTGAGATCTTGCATGGAGCCCCAGGCCGAGGGAGATTGACAGTTATTTTGTGTTTCTTCCATTTGCGAATAATCACACCAACTGTTGTCACCTTCTCACCAAGCTGCTTGGCGATGGTCTTGTAGCCCATTCCAGCCTTGTGTAGGTCTACAATCTTGTCCCTGACATCCTTGGAGAGCTCTTTGGCCTTGGCCATGGTGGAGAGTTTGGAATCTGATTGATTGCTTCTATTAACAGGTGTCTTTTATACAGGTAACAAACTGAGATTAGGAGCACTCCCGTTAAGAGTGTGCTGCTAATCTCAGCTCGTTACCTGTAAAAAAGACACCTGGGAGCCAGAAATCTTTCCCTCATTAAAATGCAAATCAATTTATAACATTTTTGACATGCATTTTTCTGGATTTATTTGTTGTCTCTCACTGTTAAAATAAACCTACCATTAAAATGATAGACTGATCATTTCTTTGTCAGTGGGCAAACGTACAAAATCAGCAGGGGATCAAATACTTTTTTCCCTCACTGTATTTGCTTGTTTGTTTACCTTTCTCAAAGTCACTACTGGTCATATCAACAGCGATGGAAGGCTATAGCTATATATATTTGGGAACAGTAACAAGTAGTGGACATTCACCTTTTTTATTCAATCTTTTTTCAACTCCTGTGAAAGTTTTAGATATCTACTTTGTCTTAGTTCTAATATTATATGCGCACGGGGAGCAATTATGGTGCCTCTGTAACTGCATTTAGACAGCCTATTTAAAACAAGTTGTTTTGTTTTATTAGAATTTGATTATAATTATTCATTGTCTTTTTAGGTCTTATTATTAGTGAACGTAATATTCCTTATTGTCCATGGTTCAGACATAATGCATTTTACAGTAGGCTTATATCAGTGCAAATGCTATGTCAGTGCAAATGCTGTTCAAAAACATGTTCAAAATATTTAGCAAATATGGGATAGGTCTACATTGTGTTATTTTGATTCTGTAAGCTATTTAACAAACTAGGCTATAACGGACTAACATTCGAATTGAAGTTGATGTCAACGCAGTACATAAGACTGTTGATACACAACTTAAAGCAACCACGTATTTAGCCATGGAGCACGTTCTGATTAGCCAGTGAGGGGTCAAGCCTCGACACACCTTCAACTTGCTTATTCATCAAAACCCAACCCTTTCGTGCTACTGCGCCCAAAATTCTGGTTGTGAAAATAAGACAAATATTTCTGACACCCCTGAACCTATAGCGCTACAACCGGCGCTTAGATTTACCATTGCACTAGGTTTGTTAAAATAGAACCCTATGTGTCTTTGTCATTGTGAAAGTGGCAGTTTGTGTGTTGCTCATGGTGAAAACAGCCCTCTGTGTAAAGGTGTGTTTGCCTTCTGGGGTCAGACTCAGCAGTGTTTTGGTGGAACTGCGTGGTTCCAACCAGTCTGTGTTAGCAGCACGCTAGCAGGGACGCTGACAGAGGTGTGCTGTGTGTGCAGAAAGCCTCTCTCACCTCTTAGATTACCTACAGAAAGAGCTTTCTCTTAATGCTCTGCTGCCTGCTATGCACTGACTGTAGCATGCTGTGACCGATGTGTTTACTGTGCTCGTTTGGGAGGAACCAAGCCTTTACACGCTTGTAAATGATTGTAATTCTGGCCTTCCATGTATTGAATCTTTAACCATCAACCGTAGGTGTTGAGTTTCAAAAGACATTACCAACATTTTTAGAGTGGATTTGTCCACTGTCAGAGGAGCATTTATTTTGACCTTGCCTGTTTAACCTAACCGTTTTAGAGGCTTGACCGTTTGAAAAGAGGACTTTTGCTTTGAAAAGAGCACCCCCACCCCCTGCTGCGGGTTCTATTTCGTAACATTTCTTATTTTCTTTCCTTTCTTTTGTATGAAGAGTGGCTTTCCAGTAAAAAGGATGAATAACGGAGAGAATATGTCTGTACTCGTTTATCACGCGGTGCCCCTTGATTAATGCTTTCATTATGCGTGCGTGTGCGTCGGCATCATCCACTGACTGTTTTCTCTCTGTTAAACCAAATACCTCTGCTGTCAGCATGCAGGCCCACAGTGAATAATCATGATAATAATAATTGACTCATAAATATGAGTTTTATGAGTCACCTCACTGCTGCGGTCACTGGCGATTGCACCCCCTTTTCACCAAGGCGATAACATCTCTCCAAAGACGTCTCCTTTTCTCTCTCTCTGTTTTCTGTCTCTCTTTATCTGCCCAAACCCCAGTACACTACATCCTGAATCGTAAGTCCTGAATCTTTGGATTTTTCTGTTTTTCACAATCTTTAACTTTTTCCCGTAGATGACATTGAGCAAGAAGTTTCTGTTAAAGTTTGTAAAAAAAAACATGTTGTACAACTTTTTGTTGAATCATTTTTGTTCATTCACTTGTTCTTCCCCTAATTCTCTCCCACAGTTATGTGCTGCAGGCTGGATGTGACTCTGTGAATGTGTGAGTACAGGATTGCGTAAGTCTGTTTCCTGTGTATAGCCCTGGCAGACAGATGACTGTAAATGTTTGGAGAAGTGTAGGTGTGAGGAGGTGTGTTAATAGAGATGCAGGTTGAGGAAAACAGATGCAGCTTCAGCGTAATCTAAGTCAGACAGGGTCAGAGTGAAGGGTGAAGAGGTGAGTGCATAGAGGGGACTGGGATGGAGACTATTTATTTACTCACTCACAGCAAAGTCCCCCTCCCCATCAAACAGATGTGCAGATGTTGGGCCCCTTGCTCTCTGTCAGACACACACATGTGCGCGCCCGCACACAAGCACACACACATTATAAACACAGGGTTATCTCTGTGACCCCTGTACAACTGTGGGGGTTGTAAGTGGGGTACTGCTTCTCCCCATTTACATGACAAGTGTCAGCAACCCCCCCCCCCCCCCCGTGCTAACGGACTGACAGCAACACAGCTGTGCTGAAACTAATGTCTCAACCCTAGTATTCTAACCAATGAGACACTGCTAGGTACTCCTAGAGCCTTTGCAATGTTTTATACAAAACATAAGATACCACACCCTTGCTGGAAACGATGTAACAATGGCAGTTATGACTGACTGAATATCCATAGCTATGACGTACCGCTGAAGTCAACAGTGCAGAATGTTCAGTCACAAAGCAACAACACACACAAAACACACACAGCTAATAGTCTAAAAATATACTATCAGTCAAATGGTTTGGTCCCTGTCTAATAAAGACTTCCTCTCCTCTCCCTTGCCCTGGTTAGAGTGATGTAAAGAACCACTGATTGAGATCATCTGCATACTGAGGCAGTGACTGGAGGACCAGGGCTCTGCATGGTGCAATACTGACACCCACTGGTTCACTATAGAACTGTCTGGACGGACAAACAGTCAACAACTGAGAGGTTCTCGCATCCACACACACATATTTTCTCTCTTGGCCTCACACACTCATACACCCGCCCATACTTAAATGTTTTTAAACACACTAGTTAGGTCAGATCACACACACCCATTTCCAAACACACACGCTCAAACTTATTCAGATTCACAGTGAATGAAGGCACAACTCTTATTGTGAAAAAGCCCTCCCTCCATTCCTTTGTACTGCTCACACTCATACTTATTCACTGCTCCCCTCTCTCCCCTCTCTCCCCTCCCCTCTCTCCCCTCTCTCCCCTCCCCTCTCTCCCCTCTCTCCCCTCCCCTCCCTCCCCTCTCTCCCTCCTCTCCCCTCCTCTCTCTCCGTCCTTTCCCCTCCCCTCTCTCCCCTCTCTCCCCTCCCTCCCCTCTCTCCCTCCTCTCCCCTCCTCTCTCTCCGTCCTTTCCCCTCCCCTCTCTCCCCTCCTCTCTCTCCCCTCTCTCCCCTCCCCTCCCTCCCCTCTCTCCCTCCTCTCCCCTCCTCTCTCTCCGTCCTTTCCCCTCCCCTCTCTCCCCTCTCTCCCCTCCCCTCCCTCCCCTCTCTCCCTCTTCTCCCCTCCTCTCTCTCCGTCCTTTCCCCTCCCCTCTCTCCCCTCTCTCCCCTCCCCTCCTCTCCCCTCCTCTCTCTCCGTCCTTTCCCCTCCCCTCTCTCCCCTCCTCTCTCTCCCCTCTCTCCCCCTCCCAGTGTGTGAGACACTGAAACTGGAATCAGATGGGCTAGTTTAACCATTTAAACACCGCTTTTTCTCACTTTGAGAAAACATTTTTGGAAGAGAGACCAGACTCTTTCATTTAAAAATGAGGGAGATGGAGCTACTGAAGGATAGAGGAAGATGAGGATGGAGTGAGTTGTTTTGCTCTGATTATCAGTCGGTACACACTCTGTTTCACTTAGTCCAGAAAATGTCTATTTGCCTCAGGAAGTTTTTCTCTCTGCTGGAACCAGCAGAGTAAATGAGGAGTGGGTGTTATGGACTGTAATCCTTGGCTTTACCAGAATGGAGTGTACCCAAATTATCTGTGTGAATTTGTGTGTAAATCTGTGTGTGAGTGATTCATAATATCTCTCTGTCTCTGTGAGAAAAGTGCGGGAGGTTTTACATGGCCCAGGGGTTTGTGGCTGAATAGTAACTCTCATCTGGTGAATTACACCATAATGTGTTGCAGCCCATGTGGCAAAAACAGAAAACAGCTTCACCAATTCCCCCCAGTGTCCAAACACTTGGACGTGAACTACTTTAATACACACACACCCCATTACATGTAGAACTTGAGGTTATATGACATACACTACCAGTCAAAAGTTTGGACACACCTTCTCATTCAAGGGTTATTCTTTATTTTTACTATTTTTGACATTGTAGAATAATAGTGAAGACATCAAAACTATGAAATAACACATATGGAATCATGTAGTAACCAAAAAAGTGTTAAACAAATGAAAATCTATTTTATATTTGAAATTCTTCAAATAGCCACCCTTTGCCTTGATGACAGCTTTGCACACTCTTGGCATTCTCTCAACCAGCGTCATGAGGCAGTCACCTGGAATGCATTTACATTTTCAGGTGTGCCGCCTTAAACGTTAATTTGTGGAATGTCTTTCCTTCTTAATGCATTTGAGCCAATCAGTTGTGTTGTGACAAAGTAGGGGGGTATACAGAAGATAGCCCTATTTGGTAAAAGACCAAGTCAATATTATGGCAAGAACAGCTCAAATAAGCAAAGAGAAATGACAGTCCATCATTACTTTAAGACATGAAGGTCAGTCAATAAGTTTCTTCAAGTGCAGTCGCAAAAACCATCAAGCGCAATGATGAAACTGGCTCTCATGAGGACTGCCACAGGAATGGAAGACCCAGATTTACCTCTGCTGCAGAGGATAAGTTCATTAGAGTTACCAGCCTCAGAAATAGCAGCCCAAATAAATGCTTCACAGAGTTGAAGTCACAGACACATCAACTGTTCAGAGGGGACTGTGCGAATCAGGCCTTCATGGTCGAATTGCTGCAAAGAAACCACTACTAAAGGACACCAATAAGAAGAAGAGACCTGCTTGAGCCAAGAAATACGAGCAATGGACATTAGACCGGTGGAAATTTGTCCTTTGGTCTGGAGTCCAAATTTGAGATTTTTGGTTCCAACCGCTGTGTCTTTGTGAGACGCGGTGTGGGTGAATGGATGATCTCTGCATGTGTAGTTTCCACCGTAAAGCATGGAGGAGGTGTTATGGTGTGGGGGTGCTTTGCTGGTGACACTGTCTGTGATTTATTTAGAATTCAAGGCACACTTAACCTGCATGGCTACCACAGCATTCTGCAGCGATACGCCAATCCCACCAAGCCCAAACCAGATGGGATATAATTTGTTTTTCAACAGGACAATGACCCAACACACCTCCAGACTGTGTAAGGGCTATTTTACCAAGAAGGAGAATGATGGAGTGCTGCATCAGATGACCTGGCCTCCACAATCCCCCGACCTCAACCGAATTGAGATGGTTTGGGATGAGTCGGACAGCAGAGTGAAGGAAAAGCTGCCAAGAAGTGCTCAGCATACAGTGGGGAAAAAAAGTATTTAGTCAGCCACCAATTGTGCAAGTTCTCCCACTTAAAAAGATGAGAGAGGCCTGTAATTTTCATCATAGGTACACGTCAACTATGACAGACAAAATTAGAGAAAAAAATCCAGAAAATCACATTGTAGGATTTTTAATGAATTTATTTGCAGATTATGGTGGAAAATAAGTATTTGGTCACCTACAAACAAGCAAGATTATTGGCTCTCACAGACCTGTAACTTCTTCTTTAAGAGACTCCTCTGTCCTCCACTCATTACCTGTATTAATGGCACCTGTTTGAACTTGTTATCAGTATAAAAGACACCTGTCCACAACCTCAAACAGTCACACTACAAACTCCACTATGGCCAAGACCAAAGAGCTGTCAAAGGACACCAGAAACAAAATTGTAGACCTGCACCAGGCTGGGAAGACTGAATCTGCAATAGGTAAGCAGCTTGGTTTGAAGAAATCAACTGTGGGAGCAATTATTAGGAAATGGAAGACATACAAGACCACTGATAATCTCCCTCGATCTGGGGCTCCACGCAAGATCTCACCCCGTGGGGTCAAAATGATCACAAGAACGGTGAGCAAAAATCCCAGAACCACAAGGGGGGACCTAGTGAATGACCTGCAGAGAGCTGGGACCAAAGTAACAAAGCCTACCATCAGTAACACACTACGCCGCCAGGGACTCAAATCCTGCAGTGCCAGACGTGTCCCCCTGCTTAAGCCAGTACATGTCCAGGCCCGTCTGAAGTTTGCTAGAGTGCATTTGGATGATCCAGAAGAGGATTGGGAGAATGTCATATGGTCAGATGAAACCAAAATATAACTTTTTGGTAAAAACTCAACTCGTCGTGTTTGGAGGACAAAGAATGCTGAGTTGCATCCAAAGAACACCATACCTACTGTGAAGCATGGGGGTGGAAACATCATGCTTTGGGGCTGTTTTTCTGCAAAGGGACCAGGACGACTGATCCGTGTAAAGGAAAGAATGAATGGGGCCATGTATCGTGAGATTTTGAGTGAAAACCTCCTTACATCAGCAAGGGCATTGAAGATGAAACGTGGCTGAGTCTTTCAGCATGACAATGATCCCAAACACACCGCCCGGGCAACGAAGGAGTGGCTTTGTAAGAAGCATTTCAAGGTCCTGGAGTGGCCTAGCCAGTCTCCAGATCTCAACCCCATAGAAAATCTTTGGAGGGAGTTGAAAGTCCGTGTTGCCCAGCGACAGCCCCAAAACATCACTGCTCTAGAGGAGATCTGCATGGAGGAATGGGCCAAAATACCAGCAACAGTGTGTGAAAACCTTGTGAAGACTTACAGAAAACGTTTGACCTGTGTCATTGCCAACAAAGGGTATATAACAAAGTATTGGAAAACTTTTGTTATTGACCAAATACTTATTTTCCACCATAATTTGCAAATAAATTCATTAAAAATCCTACAATGTGATTTTCTGGAATTTTTTTTCTCATTTTGTCTGTCATAGTTGACGTGTACCTATGATGAAAATTACAGGCCTCTTTCATCTTTTTAAGTGGGAGAACTTGCACAATTGGTGGCTGACTAAATACTTGTTTCCCCCACTGTATGTGGGAACCCCTTCAAGACTGTTGGAAAAGCATTCCAGGTGAAGCTGGTTGAGAGAATGCCAAGAGTGTGCAAAGCTGTCATCAAGGCAAAGGGTGGCTATTTGAAAAATCTCA
>NW_028163771.1:50000-51482 GCF_964263955.1 Coregonus lavaretus | reverse complement strand
CTCTAGGCTACTGTATCTATAGTCTATCTATCTCTCCCCCCTCCCCATCTCTCTCTCTCTAGGCTACTGTATCTATAGTCTATATATCTCTCCCCCCTCCCTATCTCTCTCTCTCTAGGCTACTGTATCTATAGTCTATCTATCTCTCCCCCCTCCCCATCTCTCTCTCTCTAGGCTACTGTATCTATAGTCTATCTATCTCTCCCCCCTCCCCATCTCTCTCTCTCTAGGCTACTGTATCTATAGTCTATCTATCTATCTCTCCCCCCTCCCCATCTCTCTCTCTCTAGGCTACTGTATCTATAGTCTATCTATCTCTCCCCCCTCCCCATCTCTCTCTCTCTAGGCTACTGTATCTATAGTCTATCTATCTCTCCCCCCTCCCCATCTCTCTCTCTCTAGGCTACTGTATCTATAGTCTATCTATCTCTCCCCCCTCCCCATCTCTCTCTCTCTAGGCTACTGTATCTATAGTCTGTCTATCTATCTCTCCCCCCTCCCCATCTCTCTCTCTCTAGGCTACTGTATCTATAGTCTATCTATCTATCTCTCCCCCCTCCCCATCTCTCTCTCTCTAGGCTACTGTATCTATAGTCTATCTATCTATCTCTCCCCCCTCCCCATCTCTCTCTCTCTAGGCTACTGTATCTATAGTCTATCTATCTCTCCCCCCTCCCCATCTCTCTCTCTCTAGGCTACTGTATCTATAGTCTATCTATCTCTCCCCCCCTCCCCCATCTCTCTCTCTCTAGGCTACTGTATCTATAGTCTATCTATCTATCTCTCCCCCCTCCCCATCTCTCTCTCTCTAGGCTACTGTATATATAGTCTATCTATCTATCTCTCCCCCCTCCCCATCTCTCTCTCTCTAGGCTACTGTATCTATAGTCTATCTATCTCTCCCCCTCCCCATCTCTCTCTCTCTAGGCTACTGTATCTATAGTCTATCTATCTCTCCCCCCTCCCCATCTCTCTCTCTCTAGGCTACTGTATCTATAGTCTATCTATCTCTCCCCCCTCCCCATCTCTCTCTCTCTAGGCTACTGTATCTATAGTCTATCTATCTATCTCTCCCCCCTCCCTATCTCTCTCTCTCTCTAGGCTACTGTATCTATAGTCTATCTATCTCTCCCCCCTCCCCATCTCTCTCTCTCTAGGCTACTGTATCTATAGTCTATCTATCTCTCCCCCCTCCCCATCTCTCTCTCTCTAGGCTACTGTATCTATAGTCTATCTATCTCGCTCCCCTCCCCATCTCTCTCTCTCTAGGCTACTGTACCTATAGTCTATCTATCTCGCTCCCCTCCCCATCTCTCTCTCTCTAGGTTACTGTATCTATAGTCTATCTATCTCTCCCCCCTCCCCATCTCTCTCTCTCTAGGCTACTGTATCTATAGTCTATCTATCTCTCCCCCCTCCCCATCTCTCTCTCTCTAGGCTACTGTATCTATAGTCTATCTATCTATCTCTCCCCCCTCCCCA
>NW_028163771.1:5000-40000 GCF_964263955.1 Coregonus lavaretus | reverse complement strand
ATTAGTGTGGTAGTACAGTTAGCTGTATGCTGTTATGTGGGGACATTAGTGTGGTAGTACAGTTAGCTGTATGCTGTTATGTGGGGACATTAGTGTGGTAGTACAGTTAGCTGTATGCTGTTATGTGGGGGACATTAGTGTGTTATTAGTACAGTTAGCTGTATGCTGTTATGTGGGGACATTAGTGTGTTATTAGTACAGTTAGCTGTATGCTGTTATGTGGGGACATTAGTGTGGTAGTACAGTTAGCTGTATGCTGTTATGTGGGGACATTAGTGTGGTAGTACAGTTAGCTGTATGCTGTTATGATTGGCCCAGCGTCGTCCAGTGTAGGGGAGGGAATGGCCGGCAGGGGATGTAGCTCAGTTGGTAGAGCATGGCGTTTGCAACGCCAGGGTTGTGGGTTCGATAAAAAAAATAATGTATGCGCTAACTGTAAGTCGCTCTGGATAAGAGCGTCTGCTAAATGACTAAAATGTAAATGTAAATGTTATGTGGGGACATTAGTGTGTTATTAGTACAGTTAGCTGTATGCTGTTATGTGGGGACATTAGTATGGTAGTACAGTTAGCTGTATGCTGTTATGTGGGGACATTAGTGTGTTATTAGTACAGTTAGCTGTATGCTGTTATGTGGGGGACATTAGTGTGGTAGTACAGTTAGCTGTATGCTGTTATGTGGGGACATTAGTATGGTAGTACAGTTAGCTGTATGCTGTTATGTGGGGACATTAGTGTGGTAGTACAGTTAGCTGTATGCTGTTATGTGGGGACATTAGTGTGGTAGTACAGTTAGCTGTATGCTGTTATGTGGGGACATTAGTGTGTTATTAGTACAGTTAGCTGTATGCTGTTATGTGGGGACATTAGTGTGGTAGTACAGTTAGCTGTATGCTGTTATGTGGGGACATTAGTGTGTTATTAGTACAGTTAGCTGTATGCTGTTATGTGGGGACATTAGTGTGTTATTAGTACAGTTAGCTGTATGCTGTTATGTGGGGACATTAGTGTGTTATTAGTACAGTTAGCTGTATGCTGTTATGTGGGGACATTAGTGTGGTAGTACAGTTAGCTGTATGCTGTTATGTGGGGACATTAGTGTGGTAGTACAGTTAGCTGTATGTTGTTATGTGGGGGACATTAGTGTGGTAGTACAGTTAGCTGTATGCTGTTATGTGGGGACATTAGTGTGGTAGTACAGTTAGCTGTATGCTGTTATGTGGGGACATTAGTGTGGTAGTACAGTTAGCTGTATGCTGTTATGTGGGGACATTAGTGTGTTATTAGTACAGTTAGCTGTATGCTGTTATGTGGGGACATTAGTGTGTTATTAGTACAGTTAGCTGTATGCTGTTATGTGGGGACATTAGTGTGGTAGTACAGTTAGCTGTATGCTGTTATGTGGGGACATTAGTGTGTTATTAGTACAGTTAGCTGTATGCTGTTATGTGGGGACATTAGTGTGGTAGTCCAGTTAGCTGTATGCTGTTATGTGGGGACATTAGTGTGGTAGTACAGTTAGCTGTATGCTGTTATGTGGGGACATTAGTGTGTTATTAGTACAGTTAGCTGTATGCTGTTATGTGGGGACATTAGTGTGTTATTAGTACAGTTAGCTGTATGCTGTTATGTGGGGACATTAGTGTGTTATTAGTACAGTTAGCTGTATGCTGTTATGTGGGGACATTAGTGTGGTAGTCCAGTTAGCTGTATGCTGTTATGTGGGGACATTAGTGTGGTATCAGTACAGCCAACTACAGCTGGTTTTAAAGCTAGCTGCCATTACACATATTGTTGACTCACTCAGGATGTGGTCTCTTATTGTTTGAGAGGGAAGAGGGAACACATTCCAGGAGATTCCTGAGGAAGAAAGGGGTTTGGAATGGAGGGATAGCGGAATGGGGGGAAGGAAGAGTAGTGATGTTTGAATAGTCAAAGGAGGGTTAAAGAGAGATAAAGAGTGCGTGAGGGTTTGGAGTGTGGGGCAGTGTGTGTGGGGAGGAGGATTTGGATGTGTTTGGGAAGAGAGGGAGGGAGGGAGGGAGGTAGGGAGGGAGGGAGAGAGGGGGAGGGAGGGAGGGAAGGAGGGAGGGAGGGAGATAGGGAGGGAGGAAGAGAGATGTTAAGTGCACTCTTAGAAAAAAATGTGCTTAGTAGAACAACACAGAGTTCTTCGGTTTGTTTCCATAGGGCAACCCTTTTTGGTCCTCTATGAAGGGTTCTACCAATAACCATTTCATAATCTAAAGGTTCTACCTAGAACCATTTTATCTTTGAAGGGTTCTTGAAAGATTCTGCCAAGAACCATTTTATCTTTGGAGAGTTCTTCCTAGAACCCTGTATGAACGGTTCCCCCAGCCTTATTAGCCCAGTTATGTATGACATCACATTACATATATATCATAATGCCTTTCTTTCACAGGAGGGTTAGGAACCTCCTGGTTTACAGGCTACATCAGACCAGCAAGTCACATTATCCTGGCTTGCAAAGTGATTTTTGATTTCTATCGGAATCCAGTCAGAGTCAGGATATCCAACAAGTGGAATTGTATAATCACCCGCAACCAGTAGCGGTGCGTGGGTAAAATCACCGGGGAAACCACGCCTCACCAAGACCAGACAGCATCAGATAGATGGCCTACAGGTAGAGAGACAGAGGGAGGGGCGCCACGCCTCACCAAGACCAGACAGCATCAGATAGATGGCCTACAGGTAGAGAGACAGAGGGAGGGGCGCCACGCCTCACCAAGACCAGACAGCATCAGATAGATGGCCTACAGGTAGAGAGACAGAGGGAGGGAGGGGCGCCACGCCTCACCAAGACCAGACAGCATCAGATAGATGGCCTACAGGTAGAGAGACAGAGGGAGGGGGGGGGCCACGCCTCACCAAGACCAGACAGCATCAGATAGATGGCCTACAGGTAGAGAGACAGAGGGAGGGGGGGGCCACGCCTCACCAAGACCAGACAGCATCAGATAGATGGCCTACAGGTAGAGAGACAGAGGGAGGGGCGCCACGCCTCACCAAGACCAGACAGCATCAGATAGATGGCCTACAGGTAGAGAGACAGAGGGAGGGAGGGGGCCACGCCTCACCAAGACCAGACAGCATCAGATAGATGGCCTACAGGTAGAGAGACAGAGGGAGGGGCGCCACGCCTCACCAAGACCAGACAGCATCAGATAGATGGCCTACAGGTAGAGAGACAGAGGGAGGGGCGCCACGCCTCACCAAGACCAGACAGCATCAGATAGATGGCCTACAGGTAGAGAGACAGAGGGAGGGGCGCCACGCCTCACCAAGACCAGACAGCATCAGATAGATGGCCTACAGGTAGAGAGACAGAGGGAGGGGCGCCACGCCTCACCAAGACCAGACAGCATCAGATAGATGGCCTACAGGTAGAGAGACAGAGGGAGGGGCGCCACGCCTCACCAAGACCAGACAGCATCAGATAGATGGCCTACAGGTAGAGAGACAGAGGGAGGGGCGCCACGCCTCACCAAGACCAGACAGCATCAGATAGATGGCCTACAGGTAGAGAGACAGAGGGAGGGGGGGGCGCCACGCCTCACCAAGACCAGACAGCATCAGATAGATGGCCTACAGGTAGAGAGACAGAGGGAGGGGCGCCACGCCTCACCAAGACCAGACAGCATCAGATAGATGGCCTACAGGTAGAGAGACAGAGGGAGGGGCGCCACGCCTCACCAAGACCAGACAGCATCAGATAGATGGCCTACAGGTAGAGAGACAGAGGGAGGGGGGGGCCACGCCTCACCAAGACCAGACAGCATCAGATAGATGGCCTACAGGTAGAGAGACAGAGGGAGGGGGGGGCGCCACGCCTCACCAAGACCAGACAGCATCAGATAGATGGCCTACAGGTAGAGAGACAGAGGGAGGGGGGGGCGCCACGCCTCACCAAGACCAGACAGCATCAGATAGATGGCCTACAGGTAGAGAGACAGAGGGAGGGGGGGGCCACGCCTCACCAAGACCAGACAGCATCAGATAGATGGCCTACAGGTAGAGAGACAGAGGGAGGGGCGCCACGCCTCACCAAGACCAGACAGCATCAGATAGATGGCCTACAGGTAGAGAGACAGAGGGAGGGGCGCCACGCCTCACCAAGACCAGACAGCATCAGATAGATGGCCTACAGGTAGAGAGACAGAGGGAGGGGCGCCACGCCTCACCAAGACCAGACAGCATCAGATAGATGGCCTACAGGTAGAGAGACAGAGGGAGGGGGGGGGGGGCCACGCCTCACCAAGACCAGACAGCATCAGATAGATGGCCTACAGGTAGAGAGACAGAGGGAGGGGGGGGCGCCACGCCTCACCAAGACCAGACAGCATCAGATAGATGGCCTACAGGTAGCGAGACAGAGGGAGGGGGGGGCGCCACGCCTCACCAAGACCAGACAGCATCAGATAGATGGCCTACAGGTAGAGAGACAGAGGGAGGGGCGCCACGCCTCACCAAGACCAGACAGCATCAGATAGATGGCCTACAGGTAGAGAGACAGAGGGAGGGGGGGGCGCCACGCCTCACCAAGACCAGACAGCATCAGATAGATGGCCTACAGGTAGAGAGACAGAGGGAGGGGCGCCACGCCTCACCAAGACCAGACAGCATCAGATAGATGGCCTACAGGTAGAGAGACAGAGGGAGGGGCGCCACGCCTCACCAAGACCAGACAGCATCAGATAGATGGCCTACAGGTAGAGAGACAGAGGGAGGGGCGCCACGCCTCACCAAGACCAGACAGCATCAGATAGATGGCCTACAGGTAGAGAGACAGAGGGAGGGGGGGGCCACGCCTCACCAAGACCAGACAGCATCAGATAGATGGCCTACAGGTAGAGAGACAGAGGGAGGGGCGCCACGCCTCACCAAGACCAGACAGCATCAGATAGATGGCCTACAGGTAGAGAGACAGAGGGAGGGGCGCCACGCCTCACCAAGACCAGACAGCATCAGATAGATGGCCTACAGGTAGAGAGACAGAGGGAGGGGGGGGCGCCACGCCTCACCAAGACCAGACAGCATCAGATAGATGGCCTACAGGTAGAGAGACAGAGGGAGGGGCGCCACGCCTCACCAAGACCAGACAGCATCAGATAGATGGCCTACAGGTAGAGAGACAGAGGGAGGGGCGCCACGCCTCACCAAGACCAGACAGCATCAGATAGATGGCCTACAGGTAGAGAGACAGAGGGAGGGAGGGGCGCCACGCCTCACCAAGACCAGACAGCATCAGATAGATGGCCTACAGGTAGAGAGACAGAGGGAGGGAGGGGCGCCACGCCTCACCAAGACCAGACAGCATCAGATAGATGGCCTACAGGTAGAGAGACAGAGGGAGGGGGGGGGCCACGCCTCACCAAGACCAGACAGCATCAGATAGATGGCCTACAGGTAGAGAGACAGAGGGAGGGAGGGGCGCCACGCCTCACCAAGACCAGACAGCATCAGATAGATGGCCTACAGGTAGAGAGACAGAGGGAGGGGGGGGCGCCACGCCTCACCAAGACCAGACAGCATCAGATAGATGGCCTACAGGTAGAGAGACAGAGGGAGGGGCGCCACGCCTCACCAAGACCAGACAGCATCAGATAGATGGCCTACAGGTAGAGAGACAGAGGGAGGGGGGGGCGCCACGCCTCACCAAGACCAGACAGCATCAGATAGATGGCCTACAGGTAGAGAGACAGAGGGAGGGAGGGGCGCCACGCCTCACCAAGACCAGACAGCATCAGATAGATGGCCTACAGGTAGAGAGACAGAGGGAGGGGGGGGCGCCACGCCTCACCAAGACCAGACAGCATCAGATAGATGGCCTACAGGTAGAGAGACAGAGGGAGGGAGGGGCGCCACGCCTCACCAAGACCAGACAGCATCAGATAGATGGCCTACAGGTAGAGAGACAGAGGGAGGGGCGCCACGCCTCACCAAGACCAGACAGCATCAGATAGATGGCCTACAGGTAGAGAGACAGAGGGAGGGGCGCCACGCCTCACCAAGACCAGACAGCATCAGATAGATGGCCTACAGGTAGAGAGACAGAGGGAGGGGCGCCACGCCTCACCAAGACCAGACAGCATCAGATAGATGGCCTACAGGTAGAGAGACAGAGGGAGGGGCGCCACGCCTCACCAAGACCAGACAGCATCAGATAGATGGCCTACAGGTAGAGAGACAGAGGGAGGGGCGCCACGCCTCACCAAGACCAGACAGCATCAGATAGATGGCCTACAGGTAGAGAGACAGAGGGAGGGGCGCCACGCCTCACCAAGACCAGACAGCATCAGATAGATGGCCTACAGGTAGAGAGACAGAGGGAGGGGCGCCACGCCTCACCAAGACCAGACAGCATCAGATAGATGGCCTACAGGTAGAGAGACAGAGGGAGGGGCGCCACGCCTCACCAAGACCAGACAGCATCAGATAGATGGCCTACAGGTAGAGAGACAGAGGGAGGGAGGGGCGCCACGCCTCACCAAGACCAGACAGCATCAGATAGATGGCCTACAGGTAGAGAGACAGAGGGAGGGGCGCCACGCCTCACCAAGACCAGACAGCATCAGATAGATGGCCTACAGGTAGAGAGACAGAGGGAGGGGCGCCACGCCTCACCAAGACCAGACAGCATCAGATAGATGGCCTACAGGTAGAGAGACAGAGGGAGGGGCGCTCTGGCCTCACCAAGACCAGACAGCATCAGATAGATGGCCTACAGGTAGAGAGACAGAGGGAGGGGCGCCACGCCTCACCAAGACCAGACAGCATCAGATAGATGGCCTACAGGTAGAGAGACAGAGGGAGGGGCGCCACGCCTCACCAAGACCAGACAGCATCAGATAGATGGCCTACAGGTAGAGAGACAGAGGGAGGGGCGCTCTGGCCTCACCAAGACCAGACAGCATCAGATAGATGGCCTACAGGTAGAGAGACAGAGGGAGGGGGGGCGCCACGCCTCACCAAGACCAGACAGCATCAGATAGATGGCCTACAGGTAGAGAGACAGAGGGAGGGGGGGCGCCACGCCTCACCAAGACCAGACAGCATCAGATAGATGGCCTACAGGTAGAGAGACAGAGGGGGGGGCGCTCTGGCCTCACCAAGACCAGACAGCATCAGATAGATGGCCTACAGGTAGAGAGACAGAGGGAGGGGCGCCACGCCTCACCAAGACCAGACAGCATCAGATAGATGGCCTACAGGTAGAGAGACAGAGGGAGGGGGGGACGCCACGCCTCACCAAGACCAGACAGCATCAGATAGATGGCCTACAGGTAGAGAGACAGAGGGAGGGGGGGCGCCACGCCTCACCAAGACCAGACAGCATCAGATAGATGGCCTACAGGTAGAGAGACAGAGGGAGGGGGGGCGCCACGCCTCACCAAGACCAGACAGCATCAGATAGATGGCCTACAGGTAGAGAGACAGAGGGAGGGGGGGCGCCACGCCTCACCAAGACCAGACAGCATCAGATAGATGGCCTACAGGTAGAGAGACAGAGGGAGGGGCGCCACGCCTCACCAAGACCAGACAGCATCAGATAGATGGCCTACAGGTAGAGAGACAGAGGGAGGGGGGGCGCCACGCCTCACCAAGACCAGACAGCATCAGATAGATGGCCTACAGGTAGAGAGACAGAGGGAGGGGCGCCACGCCTCACCAAGACCAGACAGCATCAGATAGATGGCCTACAGGTAGAGAGACAGAGGGAGGGGCGCCACGCCTCACCAAGACCAGACAGCATCAGATAGATGGCCTACAGGTAGAGAGACAGAGGGAGGGGCGCCACGCCTCACCAAGACCAGACAGCATCAGATAGATGGCCTACAGGTAGAGAGACAGAGGGAGGGGCGCCACGCCTCACCAAGACCAGACAGCATCAGATAGATGGCCTACAGGTAGAGAGACAGAGGGAGGGGGGGCGCCACGCCTCACCAAGACCAGACAGCATCAGATAGATGGCCTACAGGTAGAGAGACAGAGGGAGGGGGGGGCCACGCCTCACCAAGACCAGACAGCATCAGATAGATGGCCTACAGGTAGAGAGACAGAGGGAGGGGGGGGGCGCCACGCCTCACCAAGACCAGACAGCATCAGATAGATGGCCTACAGGTAGAGAGACAGAGGGAGGGGCGCCACGCCTCACCAAGACCAGACAGCATCAGATAGATGGCCTACAGGTAGAGAGACAGAGGGAGGGGGGGGGCGCCACGCCTCACCAAGACCAGACAGCATCAGATAGATGGCCTACAGGTAGAGAGACAGAGGGAGGGGCGCCACGCCTCACCAAGACCAGACAGCATCAGATAGATGGCCTACAGGTAGAGAGACAGAGGGGGGGGGGGCGCCTCACCAAGACCAGACAGCATCAGATAGATGGCCTACAGGTAGAGAGACAGAGGGAGGGGGGGGGGGCCACGCCTCACCAAGACCAGACAGCATCAGATAGATGGCCTACAGGTAGAGAGACAGAGGGAGGGGGGGGCGCCACGCCTCACCAAGACCAGACAGCATCAGATAGATGGCCTACAGGTAGAGAGACAGAGGGAGGGGGGGGCGCCACGCCTCACCAAGACCAGACAGCATCAGATAGATGGCCTACAGGTAGAGAGACAGAGGGAGGGGCGCCACGCCTCACCAAGACCAGACAGCATCAGATAGATGGCCTACAGGTAGAGAGACAGAGGGAGGGGCGCCACGCCTCACCAAGACCAGACAGCATCAGATAGATGGCCTACAGGTAGAGAGACAGAGGGAGGGGGGGGGCCACGCCTCACCAAGACCAGACAGCATCAGATAGATGGCCTACAGGTAGAGAGACAGAGGGAGGGGCGCCACGCCTCACCAAGACCAGACAGCATCAGATAGATGGCCTACAGGTAGAGAGACAGAGGGAGGGGCGCCACGCCTCACCAAGACCAGACAGCATCAGATAGATGGCCTACAGGTAGAGAGACAGAGGGAGGGGCGCCACGCCTCACCAAGACCAGACAGCATCAGATAGATGGCCTACAGGTAGAGAGACAGAGGGAGGGGGCGCCACGCCTCACCAAGACCAGACAGCATCAGATAGATGGCCTACAGGTAGAGAGACAGAGGGAGGGGCGCCACGCCTCACCAAGACCAGACAGCATCAGATAGATGGCCTACAGGTAGAGAGACAGAGGGAGGGGCGCCACGCCTCACCAAGACCAGACAGCATCAGATAGATGGCCTACAGGTAGAGAGACAGAGGGAGGGGCGCCACGCCTCACCAAGACCAGACAGCATCAGATAGATGGCCTACAGGTAGAGAGACAGAGGGAGGGGCGCCACGCCTCACCAAGACCAGACAGCATCAGATAGATGGCCTACAGGTAGAGAGACAGAGGGAGGGGGGGGCGCCACGCCTCACCAAGACCAGACAGCATCAGATAGATGGCCTACAGGTAGAGAGACAGAGGGAGGGGCGCTCTGGCCTCACCAAGACCAGACAGCATCAGATAGATGGCCTACAGGTAGAGAGACAGAGGGAGGGGCGCCACGCCTCACCAAGACCAGACAGCATCAGATAGATGGCCTACAGGTAGAGAGACAGAGGGAGGGGCGCTCTGGCCTCACCAAGACCAGACAGCATCAGATAGATGGCCTACAGGTAGAGAGACAGAGGGAGGGGCGCCACGCCTCACCAAGACCAGACAGCATCAGATAGATGGCCTACAGGTAGAGAGACAGAGGGGGGGGCGCCACGCCTCACCAAGACCAGACAGCATCAGATAGATGGCCTACAGGTAGAGAGACAGAGGGAGGGGCGCCACGCCTCACCAAGACCAGACAGCATCAGATAGATGGCCTACAGGTAGAGAGACAGAGGGAGGGGCGCCACGCCTCACCAAGACCAGACAGCATCAGATAGATGGCCTACAGGTAGAGAGACAGAGGGAGGGGCGCCACGCCTCACCAAGACCAGACAGCATCAGATAGATGGCCTACAGGTAGAGAGACAGAGGGGGGGGCGCCACGCCTCACCAAGACCAGACAGCATCAGATAGATGGCCTACAGGTAGAGAGACAGAGGGAGGGGCGCCACGCCTCACCAAGACCAGACAGCATCAGATAGATGGCCTACAGGTAGAGAGACAGAGGGAGGGGCGCCACGCCTCACCAAGACCAGACAGCATCAGATAGATGGCCTACAGGTAGAGAGACAGAGGGAGGGGCGCCACGCCTCACCAAGACCAGACAGCATCAGATAGATGGCCTACAGGTAGAGAGACAGAGGGAGGGGCGCCACGCCTCACCAAGACCAGACAGCATCAGATAGATGGCCTACAGGTAGAGAGACAGAGGGAGGGGCGCCACGCCTCACCAAGACCAGACAGCATCAGATAGATGGCCTACAGGTAGAGAGACAGAGGGAGGGGCGCCACGCCTCACCAAGACCAGACAGCATCAGATAGATGGCCTACAGGTAGAGAGACAGAGGGAGGGGCGCCACGCCTCACCAAGACCAGACAGCATCAGATAGATGGCCTACAGGTAGAGAGACAGAGGGAGGGGCGCCACGCCTCACCAAGACCAGACAGCATCAGATAGATGGCCTACAGGTAGAGAGACAGAGGGAGGGGCGCCACGCCTCACCAAGACCAGACAGCATCAGATAGATGGCCTACAGGTAGAGAGACAGAGGGAGGGGCGCTCTGGCCTCACCAAGACCAGACAGCATCAGATAGATGGCCTACAGGTAGAGAGACAGAGGGAGGGGCGCCACGCCTCACCAAGACCAGACAGCATCAGATAGATGGCCTACAGGTAGAGAGACAGAGGGATAGATGGCCTACAGGTAGAGAGACAGAGGGATAGATGGCCTACAGGTAGAGAGACAGAGGGATAGATGGCCTACAGGTAGAGAGACAGAGGGAGGGGCGCCACGCCTCACCAAGACCAGACAGCATCAGATAGATGGCCTACAGGTAGAGAGACAGAGGGGGGGGCGCCACGCCACGTTAGTGTGATTATGTGCCCTATATATTGTTCCATTAGTTTGTCATGTGTTGTGTGTAATTGTTTTCCTGTCGTTTGGTGCAGTGCTGTTTGCCAGTCACTCTTTGTGTACCGTCGCACTTTTGTTTGTGCGCAGTTTCGGTTTGGGAGTGTTTTACGCACTGTGGCGTATATCTTGTTGATTTTTGGATTTACTAGTAAAGTCTGGATTGACTCAGCTCCTGTGTCCTGCAATTGATTCGCACCACATTCGCATCAGAGTTCGTGACAGTTATTTATCTTTGTGTAGCATCAAATTAATCAACCAATCAATATATATTGATATACAAATAGCCGACCAATCAGCCTGTTACCAACTCACAGTAAACTTTTGGAAAGAATTGCGTTTGACCAGATACAATGCTATTTTATAGTAAATAAATTAACAACAGACTTTCAGCACGCTTATAGGGAAGGGCATTTAACATGCACGGCAGACTGATGTTTGGCTGAGAGAAATTGATAATAAAAAGATTGTGGGGGCTGTTTTGTTAGACTTCAGTGTGGCTTTTGACATTATCGATCATAGTCTGCTGATGGAAAAACGTATGCAGTGCCTTCGGAAAGTATTCACACCCCTTGACTTTTTCCATATTTTGTTACGTAACAGCCTTATTCTAAAATGGATTAAATTAATGTTTTTCCTCATCAATCTACATACAATACCCCATAATGACAAAGCGAAAACAGGTTTTAAAAATGTATTAAGAATAAAAAACTGAAATACCTTATTTACATAATTATTCAGACTCTTTGCACCCTGTTTCCATTGATCATCCTTGAGATGTTTCTACAACTTGATTGGAGTCCACTTGTGGTAAATTAAATTGATTGGACATGATTTGGAAAAGCACACACCTGTCTATATAAGGTCGTACAGTTGACAGTGCATGTCAGAGAAAAAAACCAAGTCGTGAGGTCGAAGGAATTGTCTGTAGATCTCCGAGACAGGATTGTGTCGGGGCACAGATCTGGGGAAGGGTACAAAAAAATGTCTGCAGTATTGAAGGTCCCCAAGAACACAGTGGCCTCCATCATTCTTAAATGGAAGTTTGGAACCACCAAGACTCTTCCTAGAGCTGGCCGCCCGGCAAAACTGAGCAATCGGGGGAGAAGGGCCTTGGTCAGGGAGGTGACCAAGAACACGATGGTCACTCTGATAGAGCTCCAGAGTTCCTCTGTGGAGATGGGAGAACCTTCCAGAAGGACAACCATCTCTGCAGCACTCCACTAATCAGGCCTTTATGGTAGAGTGTCCAGACAGAAGCCACTCCTCAGTAAAAGGCACATGACAGCCCGCTTGGAGTTTGCCAAAAGACACCTAAAGACTCTCAGACCATGAGAAACAAGATTCTCTGGTCTGATGAAACCAAGACTGAACTCGTTGACCTGAATGCCAGGCGTCACGTCTGGAGGAAACCTGGCACCATCCCTACTGTGAAGCATGGTGGTGGCAGCATCATGCTGTGGGGATGTTTTTCAGCGGCAGGGACTGGGAGACTATTCAGGATCGAGGGAAAGATGAACGGAGCAAAGTCCAGAGAGATCCTTGATAAAAACCTGCTCCAGAGCGCTCAGGACTTCAGACTGGGGCGAAGGTTCACCTTCCAACAGGACAATGGCCCTAAGCACACAGTTAAGAAAATGCAGGAGTGGCTTCGGGACAAGTCTCTGAATGTCCTTGAGTGGCCCAGCCAGAGCCCGGACTTGAACCCGATCGAACATCTCTGGAGAGACCTGAAAATAGCTGTGCAGCGACGCTCCCCATCCAACCTGACAGAGCTTGAGAGGATCTGCAGAGAAGAATGGGAGAAACTCCCCAAATACAGGTATGCCAAGCTTGTAGCGTCATACCCAAGAAGACTCAAGGCTGTAATCGCTACCAAAGGTGCTTCAACAAAGTACTGAGAAAAGTTTCAGAATACTTATGTAAACTTTTTTTTATTTTTAATGCATTTGCAAAAAAATCTAAAAACCTAATAAACCCCAGGAAGAGTAGCTGCTGCCTTGGCAGGAACTAATGGGGATCCATAATAAACCCCAGGAAGAGTAGCTGCTGCCTTGGCAGGAACTAATGGGGATCCATAATAAACCCCAGGAAGAGTAGCTGCTGCCTTGGCAGGAACTAATGGGGATCCATAATAAACCCCAGGAAGAGTAGCTGCTGCCTTGGCAGGAACTAATGGGGATCCATAATAAACCCCAGGAAGAGTAGCTGCTGCCTTGGCAGGAACTAATGGGGATCCATAATAAACCCCAGGAAGAGTAGCTGCTGCCTTGGCAATAGGGATCCATGATAAATATAAATACAAATATGTATTGGGTATTAGTATTATATATATATATATATGTAGTATATAGTAATATATATAGTAGAGTAGCTGTATTGGGTATTAGTATTATATATATATATATATATAGTATATAGTAATATATATAGTAGAGTAGCTGTATTGGGTATTAGTATTGTATATATATGTAGTATATAGTAATATATATAGTAGAGTAGCTGTATTGGGTATTAGTATTATATGTATATAGTAATATATATAGTAGAGTAGCTGTATTGGGTATTAGTATTATATATATGTAGTATATAGTAATATGTATTAGTGAGTGAACTACTAGTACAGGCTGTGTTTCATTGAAACAGTTGATTGAAACAGTTGATTGAAACAGTTGATTGAAACAGTTGATTGAAACAGTTGATTGAAACAGTTGATTGAAACAGTTGATTGAAACACAATCCTAAATAATTCCTAGTTTCATAACATAACGTTCACAAATGGACCCTGTATGACCTCTGCGACTTCTCCCCCTGACCCCAGGCATGGACCTGTCGGCCAATCAGGACGAGGAGGGTGACCAGGAAGTGTTCCAGGTGGAGATGAGTCGCGAGACAGGAAACAGGAAGAGTGCGTTCCGGACCGCTGCCGGGAAGTACTGGACCCTCACCGCTACCGGAGGACTGCAGTGTACTGCCTCCACTAAGTAATACACTATACACACTACACACACACTACACACACACACTACACACTACACACTACACACTACACACACACACACACACACTACACTATACACACTACACACACTACACACTACACACACACACTACAGCACTACACACACACAGCAAGTAATACACACTACAACCACACACACACCCTCCCTACCACTCAGAACCTCTTAACGAAATATGGTATTTTAACTGTGTGTGTGTGTGTGTGTGTGTGTGTGTGTGTGTGTGTGTGTGTGTGTGTGTGTAGGTCAGCTAACAGTCATTTTGATCTAGAGTGGCGTGAGGGGAAGGTTTCTCTCAGAGCCTCTAACGGGAAATATGTTGCTGCCAAGAGGAACGGACAACTAGCTGCAACCATCGACAACGCAGGTTAGTCTGTCACCATGGATACCACTAACGTAACCATGGATACCACTAACGTAACCATGGATACCACTAACATAACCATGAAGACCACTATCATAATCGTGGATACTGTTACCATAACCAATCTCATTACCATAACCAATCTCATTACCATAACCAATCTCATTACCATAACCAATCTCATTACCATAACCATACATGCTGTAACTATGGCCGCAACGGCCAGTGAATCTTATCATTTCATAGTTGCATCAATGTTCCTTATTATTGAAATAACTGTCAATTAAACAATCAATCAACTAACTGATCTGATCAAGACACAAACCTATTAATTAACTTATCAACCAATCAGCTAATCAATCAGTGTGATCTGTTTTCTGTTTGGCTCCAGCGGAGGCGGAGCAGTTCCTGATGAAGCTGATCAACCGGCCAATCATAGTCCTCCGTGGAGAACACGGTTTCATTGGCTGTCGCAAGGTTGGCACGGGAACGCTGGATTCTAACCGCTCCTCCTACGACGTCTTCCAGCTGGAGTTTAAAGATGGCGCCTACAGCCTCCGAGGTACACACACCTACATTCTCCGAGGTACACACACACAAGTGTACACATGAGTGTATAAAACATTAGGAACACCTGCTCTTTCCATGACATAGACTGACCAGGTGAATCCAGGTGAAAGCTATGATCCCTTATTGATGTCACCTGTTAAATTTACTTCAATCAGTGTAGATGAAGGGGAGGAAACAGGTTATAGAAGGATTTTTAAGCCTTGAAACAATTG
Source organism: Coregonus lavaretus (assembly GCF_964263955.1). Taxonomy (NCBI): domain Eukaryota; kingdom Metazoa; phylum Chordata; class Actinopteri; order Salmoniformes; family Salmonidae; genus Coregonus; species Coregonus lavaretus. Next base: position 24,776 of record NW_028163771.1, on the reverse strand, counting down.
AGACATGGAATGTGTGTGTGTACCCTTCAGAGGGTGAATGGGCAAGACAAAATATTTAAGTGCCTTTGAACAGGGTATGGTAGTAGGTGCCAGGCGCACCGGTTTGTGTCAAGAACTGCAACGCTGCTGGGTTTTTCACGCTCAACAGTTTCCCGTGTGTATCAATAATGGTCCACCACCCAAAGGACATCCAGCCAACTTGACGCAACTGTGGGAAGCATTGGAGTCAACATGGGCCAGCATCCTTGTGGAACGCTTTCGAACACCTTGTAGAGTCCACGCCCCGACGAATTGAGGCTGTTCTGAGAACAAAAGGGGGGGAGGGGGTGCGACTCAATATTAGGAAGGTGTTCCTAATGCTTGGTATAATATAATATATATCTATAATAATCTATAATAATCTCCATCTCCCTCCTCTCTAGACTCACAGGGGAAGTTCTGGTGCGTGGGCGAGGAGTCCGCAGTGGTGTGCAGCGGGGACACGCCCACTTACTTCCTGTTTGAGCTGTGTGACTACAACAAGATGGCGGTGCGGGCGCCGGGGGGGCGGTACCTCAAAGGAGACCACGCCGGGGTTCTGAAGGCCAACGCTGAGGGGTTGGACAACGCCACTCTCTGGGAGTACTGACGACACTATGCAGTTAACACACACATTCTCCGTAAATACCAATTACCCCACCGAAGACATCCTTTTTTTTTTTTTTTTAAGTATCCTCTGACTTTATTTGGGCAAATACAATTCATAGAATAAAGAAGGAAGGTTTTAGATCTTCATAAGTCTGAGGGGCGTTTTAACCTCCCAGAGTCTGAGGGGCGTTTTAACCTCCCAGACGTAGAATTGTATCAACTCGCCACCCGAGGCTTTTACTTGCGACATATAGATTTAAATGCACTAAAGAGGAACAAATGGGTACATATTGAAGATGCACATTTTCATCCCCAGAATACTTTTATGTGTCTATTTTCAAAGGATAAAGTGAAGAACATTAAATATATATAGGGCTATATGTGGCTAATACTGGAAACCCCTAACTGGAAATGATCACATCTGGAATGCTATAGGTTTACTCTCTGCATTAAATGAGTCAGCTGGGATCTGAAAACAGAGACAGAACGTTTGTCTGTCTAAACTCTTAACCCTCCCAGAGACAGAACGTTTCTCATCTGTCTAAACTCTTAACCCTCCCAGAGACAGAACGTTTCTCATCTGTCTAAACTCTTAACCCTCCCAGAGACAGAACGTTTGTCATCTGTCTAAACTCTTAACCCTCCCAGAGACAGAACGTTTGTCATCTGTCTAAACTCTTAACCCTCCCAGAGACAGAACGATTGTCTGTCTAAACTCTTAACCCTCCCAGAGACAGAACGTTTGTCATCTGTCTAAACTCTTAACCCTCCCAGAGACAGAACGTTTGTCATCTGTCTAAACTCTTAACCCTCCCAGAGACAGAACGTTTGTCATCTGTCTAAACTCTTAACCCTCCCAGAGACAGAACGATTGTCTGTCTAAACTCTTAACCCTCCCAGAGACAGAACGTTTGTCATCTGTCTAAACTCTTAACCCTCCCAGAGACAGAACGTTTCTCATCTGTCTAAACAGAGACAGAGGCTACATCCCAAATGACACCATAATCCCTATCCCCTTTACAGTGCATTACCTTAGACAGACCAGGGAGGACCCATTACCTTAGACCAGGGAGGACCCATTACCTTAGACCAGGGAGGACCCATTACCTTAGACAGACCAGGGAGGACCCATTACCTTAGACCAGGGAGGACCCATTACCTTAGACCAGGGAGGACCCATTACCTTAGACAGACCAGGGAGGACCCATTACCTTAGACCAGGGAGGACCCATTACCTTAGACAGACCAGGGAGGACCCATTACCTTAGACCAGGGAGGACCCATTACCTTAGACAGACCAGGGAGGGCCCATTACCTTAGACCAGGGAGGACCCATTACCTTAGACCAGGGAGGACCCATTACCTTAGACCAGGGAGGACCCATTACCTTAGACCAGGGAGGACCCATTACCTTAGACCAGGGAGGACCCATTACCTTAGACCAGGGAGGACCCATTACCTTAGACCAGGGAGGGTCCATTACCTTAGACCAGGGAGGACCCATTACCTTAGACCAGGGAGGGTCCATTACCTTAGACCAGGGAGGACCCATTACCTTAGACCAGGGAGGACCCATTACCTTAGACCAGGGAGGGTCCATTACCTTAGACCAGGGAGGACCCATTACCTTAGACCAGGGAGGACCCATTACCTTAGACCAGGGAGGACCCATTACCTTAGACCAGGGAGGACCCATTACCTTAGACAGACCAGGGAGGACCCATTACCTTAGACCAGGGAGGACCCATTACCTTAGACCAGGGAGGGCCCATTACCTTAGACCAGGGAGGACCCATTACCTTAGACCAGGGAGGACCCATTACCTTAGACCAGGGAGGACCCATTACCTTAGACCAGGGAGGACCCATTACCTTAGACCAGGGAGGACCCATTACCTTAGACCAGGGAGGGTCCATTACCTTAGACAGACCAGGGAGGACCCATTACCTTAGACCAGGGAGGGTCCATTACCTTAGACCAGGGAGGACCCATTACCTTAGACCAGGGAGGACCCATTACCTTAGACCAGGGAGGACCCATTACCTTAGACCAGGGAGGGTCCATTACCTTAGACAGACCAGGGAGGACCCATTACCTTAGACCAGGGAGGGTCCATTACCTTAGACAGACCAGGGAGGACCCATTACCTTAGACCAGGGAGGGTCCATTACCTTAGACCAGGGAGGACCCATTACCTTAGACCAGGGAGGACCCATTACCTTAGACCAGGGAGGACCCATTACCTTAGACAGACCAGGGAGGACCCATTACCTTAGACCAGGGAGGACCCATTACCTTAGACCAGGGAGGACCCATTACCTTAGACCAGGGAGGACCCATTACCTTAGACAGACCAGGGAGGACCCATTACCTTAGACAGACCAGGGAGGACCCATTACCTTAGACCAGGGAGGGCCCATTAACTTAGACCAGGGAGGACCCATTACCTTAGACCAGGGAGGACCCATTACCTCAGACCAGGGAGGACCCATTACCTTAGACAGACCAGGGAGGACCCATTACCTTAGACCAGGGAGGACCCATTACCTTAGACCAGGGAGGACCCATTACCTTAGACCAGGGAGGACCCATTACCTTAGACCAGGGAGGACCCATTACCTTAGACAGACCAGGGAGGGCCCATTACCTTAGACCAGGGAGGACCCATTACCTTAGACCAGGGAGGACCCATTACCTTAGACAGACCAGGGAGGACCCATTACCTTAGACCAGGGAGGACCCATTACCTTAGACCAGGGAGGACCCATTACCTTAGACCAGGGAGGACCCATTACCTCAGACCAGGGAGGACCCATTACCTTAGACAGACCAGGGAGGACCCATTACCTTAGACCAGGGAGGACCCATTACCTTAGACCAGGGAGGACCCATTACCTTAGACCAGGGAGGACCCATTACCTTAGACCAGGGAGGACCCATTACCTTAGACCAGGGAGGACCCATTACCTTCGACAGACCAGGGAGGACCCATTACCTTAGACCAGGAAGGACCCATTACCTTAGACAGACCAGGGAGGACCCATTACCTTAGACCAGGGAGGACCCATTACCTTAGACCAGGGAGGACCCATTACCTTAGACAGACCAGGGAGGACCCATTACCTTAGACCAGGGAGGACCCATTACCTTAGACCAGGGAGGACCCATTACCTTAGACCAGGGAGGACCCATTACCTTAGACAGACCAGGGAGGACCCATTACCTTAGACCAGGGAGGACCCATTACCTTAGACCAGGGAGGGCCCATTACCTTAGACCAGGGAGGGTCCATTACCTTAGACCAGGGAGGACCCATTACCTTAGACCAGGGAGGACCCATTACCTTAGACCAGGGAGGACCCATTACCTTAGACCAGGGAGGACCCATTACCTTAGACCAGGGAGGACCCATTACCTTAGACCAGGAAGGACCCAATACCTTAGACAGACCAGGGAGGACCCATTACCTTAGACCAGGGAGGACCCATTACCTTAGACCAGGGAGGACCCATTACCTTAGACCAGGGAGGACCCATTACCTTAGACCAGGGAGGACCCATTACCTTAGACCAGGGAGGGTCCATTACCTTAGACAGACCAGGGAGGACCCATTACCTTAGACCAGGGAGGACCCATTACCTTAGACAGACCAGGGAGGACCCATTACCTTAGACCAGGGAGGACCCATTACCTTAGACCAGGGAGGACCCATTACCTTAGACCAGGGAGGACCCATTACCTTAGACCAGGGAGGACCCATTACCTTAGACAGACCAGGGAGGACCCATTACCTTAGACCAGGGAGGGCCCATTACCTTAGACCAGGGAGGACCCATTACCTTAGACCAGGGAGGACCCATTACCTTAGACCAGGGAGGACCCATTACCTTAGACCAGGGAGGACCCATTACCTTAGACAGACCAGGGAGGACCCATTACCTTAGACCAGGGAGGACCCATTACCTTAGACCAGGGAGGACCCATTACCTTAGACCAGGGAGGGCACATTTCACCAGCGAGGGGCAAAAGTAGTGCGCTGTATAGGGCAGGGGTATTGAACTTTGACCCTACGAGGTCCGGAGCCCAATGGTTTTCTGTTCTACCTGATAATTAATTGCACCCACGTGGTGTCCCAGGTCTAAATCAGTCCCTGATTAGAGGGGAACAATTAATAAAAGCAGTGGAACTAACTGGCTTCCAGGTCCAGAAAGCAGTGGAACTAACTGACTTCCAGGTCCAGAAAGCAGTGGAACTAACTGACTTCCAGGTCCAGAAAGCAGTGGAACTAACTGGCTTCCAGGTCCAGAAAGCAGTGGAACTAACTGGCTTCCAGGTCCAGAAAGCAGTGGAACTAACTGACTTCCAGGTCCAGAAAGCAGTGGAACTAACTGGCTTCCAGGTCCAGAAAACAGTGGAACTAACTGGCTTCCAGGTCCAGAAAGCAGTGGAACTAACTGGCTTCCAGGTCCAGAAAGCAGTGGAACTAACTGGCTTCCAGGTCCAGATTTGAATTTGAGGGAAAAGGGGGCCATTTGAGACACAGACATGTTTCTAAACCATCTCTTCCTCTGGGTGCTGAACTGGAGAGTCCAACAGCGTCTAACTGAGTCACTGGCTATAATGGTTATTATAAAAAACTGTCTGGAACCATGGAACCATAGTTTAGAACTGGATAGAACTATGGAACCATAGTTTAGAACTGGTTAGAACTGGATAGAACCATGGAATCATAGTTTAGAACTGGTTAGAACCATGGAACCATAGTTTAGAACTGGATAGAACCATGGAACCATAGTTTAGAACTGGTTAGAACTGGATAGAACCATGGAACCATAGTTTAGAACTGGTTAGAACTGGATAGAACCATGGAACCATAGTTTAGAACTGGTTAGAACTGGATAGAACCATGGAACCATAGTTTAGAACTGGTTCGAACTGGATAGAACCATGGAACCATAGTTGAGAACTGGTTAGAACTGGTTAGAACCATGGAACCATAGTTTAGAACTGGATAGAACCATGGAACCATAGTTTAGAAGTGGTTAGAACTGGATAGAACCATAGAACCATAGTTTAGAACTGGTTAGAACTGGATAGAACCATGGAACCATAGTTTAGAACTGGTTAGAACTGGATAGAACCATGGAACCATAGTTTAGAACTGGTTCGAACTGGATAGAACCATGGAACCATAGTTGAGAACTGGTTAGAACTGGTTAGAACCATGGAACCATAGTTTAGAACTGGATAGAACCATGGAACCATAGTTTAGAAGTGGTTAGAACTGGATAGAACCATAGAACCATAGTTTAGAACTGGTTAGAACTGGCTAGAACCATGGAACCATAGTTTAGAACTGGTTCGAACTGGATAGAACCATAGAACCATAGTTGAGAACTGGATAGAACCATAGAACCATAGTTTAGAACTGGTTAGAACTGGATAGAACCATGGAACCATAGTTTAGAACTGGTTAGAACTGGATAGAACCATGGAACCATAGTTTAGAACTGGTTCGAACTGGATAGAACCATAGAACCATAGTTGAGAACTGGTTAGAACTGGATAGAACCATGGAACCATGCCTGTCTGTCTGTCTGGCCTAGATTGTAACACACTACAGTAATCTCTACACCCTCTGACTAGAACACACACACACCGATGACGTGATGCACAATGTTTGGGATTCTAGAGAAAACATTAATGATCTGAACCACGTGTGTCTGTGATGTAATACACATAATACACGTCTTCGTGATGATGAAGAGCACAACTCTTTACTGATGAAACACTCGCCTGTCTGAAGCTCTAAGCAGTCTAACATCGGGCGCTGCTATTGGCCCATGAGCACAAAGGGGGAATCTGATTGGTTGTGGCGGTGCCTTGCTTGGTTTTCTATGTAACTCTGTTTCTTGGCATATTTAATTAAACTGTTTTTTCTTTTTCATAATGTGGCATTTGTATTTCAACCTAAAGCCCAATAAAGCTTCACAGTGTAAAACGTTCCCTGAGAAACTCGTTTTTTCCTTCTTTAATTTCCTGACTAGATGATTGACAGCAGCACATGATTACTCCCGCCTCTCTGGAATGTTGGGAAGCATAAATCATCGCCTTGACAACCTCGCTACAGCCCAACTCCCAGCTGTTGGTCTGTGGAAAAGCTTAGACACACTACACACACACACACACACACACTACACACACACACAAACACATCCTCATCTCGCTAATCCGCTAATCATTAGTATCACAGCTGGGAGGATTAGCGTAGCCTCCGTTAGCTTACCTTCACCCTATAACACAGTTGGGAGGATTAGCATCCGTTAGCTTAGCTTCAACCTATAACACAGTTGGGAGGATTAGCATAGCCTCCGTTAGCTTATCTTCACCCTATAACACAGTTGGGAGGATTAGCATAGCCACCGTTAGCTTAGCTTCAACCTATAACACAGTTTGGAGGATTAGCGTAGCCTCCGTTAGCTTAGCGTAGCATAGTTTAGTTTCACCCCAGATGACAGCATAGCTAATAGGGTCATAAGATTTGGCCTTAACCACCCACTCAGTTCACACATCTCTCTACACGCACAAATACACAGCTCTCTATACACAGCTCTCTACACACAGCTCTCTACACACAGCTCTCTACACACAGCTCTCTATACACAGCTCTCTACACACACAGCTCTCTACACACAGCTCTCTACACACAGCTCTCTATACACAGCTCTCTATACACAGCTCTCTACACACAGCTCTCTATACACAGCTCTCTACACACAGCTCTCTACACACAGCTCTCTATACACAGCTCTCTATACACAGCTCTCTACACACAGCTCTCTACACACACAGCTCTCTATACACAGCTCTCTACACACAGCTCTCTATACACAGCTCTCTACACACACAGCTCTCTATACACACAGCTCTCTCTACACACAGCTCTCTACACACACAAATACACAGCTCTCTATACACAGCTCTCTATACACAGCTCTCTACACACAGCTCTCTATACACAGCTCTCTACACACAGCTCTCTACACACAGCTCTCTACACACAGCTCTCTACACACACAGCTCTCAACACACACAGCTCTCTACACACACAGCTCTCTACACACAGCTCTCTACACACAGCTCTCTACACACACAGCTCTCTATACACACAGCTCTCTACACACAGCTCTCTATACACAGCTCTCTACACACAGCTCTCTACACACACAGCTCTCTACACACACAGCTCTCTACACACAGCTCTCTACACACAGCTCTCTACACACAGCTCTCTAGACACAGCTCTCTATACACAGCTCTCTACACACAACTCTCTAGACACACAGCTCTCTACACACAGCCCTCTACACACAGCTCTCTACACACAGCTCTCTACACACAGCTCTCTAGACACACAGCTCTCTACACACAGCTCTCTACACACAGCTCTCTACCCACAGCTCTCTACCCACAGCTCTCTACACACACAGCTCTCTACACACAGCTCTCTACACACAGCTCTCTACACACACAGCTCTCTACACACAGCTCTCTACACACAGCTCTCTACACACAGCTCTCTAGACACAGCTCTCTATACACAGCTCTCTACACACAGCTCTCTACACACAGCTCTCTACACACAGCTCTCTACACACACAGCTCTCTACACACAGCTCTCTACACACAGCTCTCTACACACACAGCTCTCTACACACAGCTCTCTAGACACACAGCTCTCTACACACAGCTCTCTACACACACAGCTCTCTAGACACACAGCTCTCTACACACAGCTCTCTACACACACAGCTCTCTACACACACAGCTCTCTACACACAGCTCTCTATACACACAGCTCTCTACACACAGCTCTCTACAAACAGCTCTCTACACACACAGCTCTCTAGACACACAGCTCTCTATACACACAGCTCTCTACACACAGCTCTCTAGACACAGCTCTCTATACACAGCTCTCTACACACAGCTCTCTATACACAGCTCTCTACACACAGCTCTCTATACACAGCTCTCTACACACAGCTCTCTATACACAGCTCTCTATACACACAGCTCTCTACACACACAGCTCTCTACACACACAGCTCTCTACACACACAGCTCTCTACACACACAGCTCTCTACACACAGCTCTCTACACAAACAGCTCTCTACACACACAGCTCTCTACACACACAGCTCTCTACACACGCAGCTCTCTACACACAGCTCTCTATACACAGCTCTCTATACACACAGCTCTCTACACACACAGCTCTCTACACACAGCTCTCTATACACAGCTCTCTATACACAGCTCTCTACACACAGCTCTCTACACACACAGCTCTCTACACACACAGCTCTCTACACACACAGCTCTCTAGACACAGCTCTCTATACACAGCTCTCTACACACAGCTCTCTATACACAGCTCTCTACACACACAGCTCTCTAGACACACAGCTCTCTACACACAGCTCTCTACACACACAGCTCTCTACACACACAGCTCTCTACACACACAGCTCTCTACACACAGCTCTCTACACACAGCTCTCTACACACAGCTCTCTAGACACACAGCTCTCTACACACACAGCTCTCTACACACAGCTCTCTACACACAGCTCTCTACACACACAGCTCTCTACACACACAGCTCTCTACACACACAGCTCTCTACACACAGCTCTCTACACACAGCTCTCTACACACAGCTCTCTAGACACACAGCTCTCTACACACACAGCTCTCTACACACACAGCTCTCTACACACAGCTCTCTACACACACAGCTCTCTACACACACAGCTCTCTACACACACAGCTCTCTACACACAGTTCTCTACACACACAGCTCTCTACACACACAGCTCTCTACACACACAGCTCTCTAGACACACAGTTCTCTACACACACAGCTCTCTACACACAGCTCTCTACACACACAGCTCTCTATACACACAGCTCTCTAGACACACAGCTCTCTACACACACAGCTCTCTACACACACAGCTCTCTAGACACACAGCTCTCTACACACAGCTCTCTACACACACAAATACACAGCTCTCTAGACACACAGCTCTCTACACACAGCTCTCTACACACACAAATACACAGCTCTCTACACACACAGCTCTCTACACACAGCTCTCTACACACACAAATACACAGCTCTCTAGACACACAGCTCTCTACACACACAGCTCTCTACACACAGCTCTCTACACACAGTTCTCTACACACACAGCTCTCTACACACACAGCTCTCTATACACACAGCTCTCTACACACACAGCTCTCTACACACAGCTCTCTATACACACAGCTCTCTACACACAGCTCTGTACACACAGCTCTCTACACACAGCTCTCTACACACAGCTCTCTACACACAGCTCTCTATACACACAGCTCTCTACACACAGCTCTCTACACTCAGCTCTCTACACACAGCTCTCTACACACAGCTCTCTACACACAGCTCTCTACACACAGCTCTCTACACACAGCTCTCTATACACAGCTCTCTACACACACAGCTCTCTATACACACAGCTCTCTCTACACACAGCTCTCTACACACACAAATACACAGCTCTCTATACACAGCTCTCTATACACAGCTCTCTACACACAGCTCTCTATACACAGCTCTCTACACACAGCTCTCTAAACACAGCTCTCTACACACACAGCTCTCTACACACACAGCTCTCTACACACAGCTCTCTACACACAGCTTTCTACACACAGCTCTCTACACACAGCTCTCTAGACACAGCTCTCTATACACAGCTCTCTACACACAACTCTCTACACACAGCTCTCTAGACACACAGCTCTCTACACACAGCTCTCTACACACAGCTCTCTACACACAGCTCTCTACACACAGCTCTCTACACACAGCTCTCTACACACAGCTCTCTATACACAACTCTCTACACACAGCTCTCTACACACACAGCTCTCTACACACACAGCTCTCTACACACAGCTCTCTACACACAGCTCTCTACACACACAGCTCTCTACACACACAGCTCTCTACACACACAGCTCTCTACACACAGCTCTCTATACACAACTCTCTATACACAGCTCTCTACACACAACTCTCTACACACAGCTCTCTACACACACAGCTCTCTACACACACAGCTCTCTACACACACAGCTCTCTACACACACAGCTCTCTACACACACAGCTCTCTACACACAGCTCTCTACACACACAGCTCTCTACACACACAGCTCTCTACACACACAGCTCTCTATACACAGCTCTCTACACACAGCTCTCTATACACACAGCTCTCTACACACAGAGCTCTCTATACACAGCTCTCTACACACACAGCTCTCTACACACAGCTCTCTACACACACAGCTCTCTAGACACAGCTCTCTATACACAGCTCTCTACACACAGCTCTCTATACACACAGCTCTCTACACACACAGCTCTCTAGACACACAGCTCTCTATACACACAGCTCTCTATACACAGCTCTCTACACACAGCTCTCTACACACACAGCTCTCTAGACACACAGCTCTCTATACACACAGCTCTCTAGACACACAGCTCTCTATATACACAGCTCTCTATACACACAGCTCTCTACACACAGCTCTCTACACACAGCTTTCTACACACAGCTCTCTACACACAGCTCTCTAGACACAGCTCTCTATACACAGCTCTCTACACACAACTCTCTACACACAGCTCTCTAGACACACAGCTCTCTACACACAGCTCTCTACACACACAGCTCTCTAGACACAGCTCTCTACACACACAGCTCTCTATACACAGCTCTCTACACAAACAGCTCTCTACACACAGCTCTCTACACACACAGCTCTCTACACACAGCTCTCTAGACACACAGCTCTCTAGACACACAGCTCTCTACACACAGCTCTCTCTACACACAGCTCTCTACACACAGCTCTCTACACACAGCTCTCTACACACACAGCTCTCTACACACAGCTCTCTACACACACAGCTCTCTAGACACACAGCTCTCTACACACACAGCTCTCTACACACAGCTCTCTATACACAGCTCTCTACACACAGCTCTCTATACACAGCTCTCTACACACAGCTCTCTAGACACAGCTCTCTACACACAGCTCTCTAGACACACAGCTCTCTACACACACAGCTCTCTACACACAGCTCTCTACACACAGCTCTCTACACACACAGCTCTCTACACACAGCTCTCTACACACAGCTCTCTACACACAGCTCTCTAGACACACAGCTCTCTACACACACAGCTCTCTAGACACAGCTCTCTACACACAGCTCTCTACACACACAAATACACAGCTCTCTAGACACACAGCTCTCTACACACAGCTCTCTACACACAGCTCTCTACACACAGCTCTCTACACACAGCTCTCTACACACAGCTCTCTACACACAGCTCTCTACACACACAGCTCTCTACACACACAGCTCTCTACACACAGCTCTCTACACACAGCTCTCTACACACAGCTCTCTACACACACAAATACACAGCTCTCTAGACACACAGCTCTCTACACACAGCTCTCTACAAACACAGCTCTCTACACACAGCTCTCTACACACAGCTCTCTACACACACAAATACACAGCTCTCTAGACACACAGCTCTCTACACACAGCTCTCTACACACACAGCTCTCTACACACAGCTCTCTACACACAGCTCTCTACACACAGCTCTCTACACACAGCTCTCTAGACACACAGCTCTCTAGACACACAGCTCTCTACACACAGCTCTCTACACACAGCTCTCTACACACACAGCTCTTTACACACAGCTCTCTAGACACACAGCTCTCTAGACACACAGCTCTCTACACACACAGCTCTCTACACACACAGTTCTCTACACACACAGCTCTCTACACACACAGCTCTCTACACACACAGCTCTCTATACACACAGCTCTCTACACACACAGCTCTCTACACACAGCTCTCTACACACATTTCTCTATACACAGCTCTCTACACACAGCTCTCTATACACAGCTCTCTACACACAGCTCTCTACACACAGCTCTCTACACACAGCTCTCTATACACAGCTCTCTACACACAGCTCTCTCTACACACAGCTCTCTACACACACAGCTCTCTATACACAGCTCTCTACACACAGCTCTCTAGGAACAGAGAGGATACAGGGGGTTCACAGTAACCTGGTTTAGTTTCTCCTGAGAAGAGGACAGAGGATACAGGGGGTTCACAGTAACCTGGTTTAGTTTCTACTGAGAGGAGGACAGAGACAGGATACAGGAGGTTCACAGTAACCTGGTTTAGTTTCTACTGAGAGGAGGACAGAGGATACAGGGGGTTCACAGTAACCTGGTTTAGTTTCTACTGAGAGGAGGACAGAGGATACAGGGGGTTCACAGTAACCTGGTTTAGTTTCTACAGAGAGGAGGGCAGAGACAGGATACAGGAGGTTCACAGTAACCTGGTTTAGTTTCTACTGAGTGGAGGACAGAGGATACAGGAGGTTCACAGTAACCTGGTTTAGTTTCTACTGAGTGGAGGACAGAGGATACAGGGGGTTCACAGTAACCTGGTTTAGTTTCTACTGAGAGGAGGACAGAGACAGGATACAGGGGGTTCACAGTAACCTGGTTTAGTTTCTACTGAGAGGAGGACAGAGGATACAGGGGGTTCACAGTAACCTGGTTTAGTTTCTACTGAGAGGAGGACAGAGGATACAGGGGGTTCACAGTAACCTGGTTTAGTTTCTACTGAGTGGAGGACAGAGGATACAGGGGGTTCACAGTAACCTGGTTTAGTTTCTACTGAGAGGAGGACAGAGGATACAGGGGGTTCACAGTAACCTGGTTTAGTTTCTACTGAGAGGAGGACAGAGACAGAGGATACAGGGGGTTCACAGTAACCTGGTTTAGTTTCTACTGAGAGGAGGACAGAGGATACAGGGGGTTCACAGTAACCTGGTTTAGTTTCTACAGAGAGGAGGACAGAGGATACAGGAGGTTCACAGTAACCTGGTTTAGTTTATACTGAGAGGAGGACAGAGGATACAGGGGGTTCACAGTAACCTGGTTTAGTTTCTACTGAGAGGAGGACAGAGGATACAGGGGGTTCACAGTAACCTGGTTTAGTTTCTACTGAGAGGAGGACAGAGGATACAGGGGGTTCACAGTAACCTGGTTTAGTTTCTACTGAGAGGAGGGCAGAGACAGGATACAGGAGGTTCACAGTAACCTGATTTAGTTTCTACAGAGAGGAGGGCAGAGGATACAGGGGGTTCACAGTAACCTGGTTTAGTTTCTACTGAGAGGAGGGCAGAGACAGGATACAGGAGGTTCACAGTAACCTGGTTTAGTTTCTACTGAGAGGAGGGCAGAGGATACAGGGGGTTCACAGTAACCTGGTTTAGTTTCTACTGAGAGGAGGGCAGAGACAGGATACAGGAGGTTCACAGTAACCTGGTTTAGTTTCTACAGAGAGGAGGACAGAGGATACAGGGGGTTCACAGTAACCTGGTTTAGTTTCTACTGAGAGGAGGACAGAGGATACAGGGGGTTCACAGTAACCTGGTTTAGTTTCTACTGAGAGGAGGACAGAGACAGGATACAGGAGGTTCACAGTAACCTGGTTTAGTTTCTACAGAGAGGAGGACAGAGGATACAGGGGGTTCACAGTAACCTGGTTTAGTTTCTACTGAGAGGAGGACAGAGGATACAGGAGGTTCACAGTAACCTGGTTTAGTTTCTACTGAGAGGAGGACAGAGGATACAGGGGGTTCACAGTAACCTGGTTTAGTTTCTACTGAGAGGAGGACAGAGGATACAGGGGGTTCACAGTAACCTGGTTTAGTTTCTACTGAGAGGAGGACAGAGGATACAGGGGGTTCACAGTAACCTGGTTTAGTTTCTACTGAGAGGAGGACAGAGACAGGATACAGGGGGTTCACAGTAACCTGGTTTAGTTTCTACTGAGAGGAGGACAGAGGATACAGGGGGTTCACAGTAACCTGGTTTAGTTTCTACTGAGAGGAGGGCAGAGACAGGATACAGGAGGTTCACAGTAACCTGGTTTAGTTTCTACAGAGAGGAGGACAGAGGATACAGGGGGTTCACAGTAACCTGGTTTAGTTTCTACTGAGAGGAGGACAGAGGATACAGGAGGTTCACATTAACCTGGTTTAGTTTCTACTGAGAGGAGGACAGAGGATACAGGGGGTTCACAGTAACCTGGTTTAGTTTCTACTGAGAGGAGGACAGAGGATACAGGGGGTTCACAGTAACCTGGTTTAGTTTCTACAGAGAGGAGGACAGAGGATACAGGGGGTTCACAGTAACCTGGTTTAGTTTCTACTGAGAGGAGGACAGAGGATACAGGGGGTTCACAGTAACCTGGTTTAGTTTCTACTGAGAGGAGGACAGAGGATACAGGAGGTTCACATTAACCTGGTTTAGTTTCTACTGAGAGGAGGACAGAGGATACAGGGGGTTCACAGTAACCTGGTTTAGTTTCTACAGAGAGGAGGGCAGAGACAGGATACAGGAGGTTCACAGTAACCTGGTTTAGTTTCTACAGAGAGGAGGACAGAGGATACAGGTGGTTCACAGTAACCTGGTTTAGTTTCTACTGAGAGGAGGACAGAGGATACAGGGGGTTCACAGTAACCTGGTTTAGTTTCTACTGAGAGGAGGACAGAGGATACAGGGGGTTCACAGTAACCTGGTTTAGTTTCTACTGAGAGGAGGACAGAGGATACAGGGGGTTCACAGTAACCTGGTTTAGTTTCTACTGAGAGGAGGGCAGAGGATACAGGGGGTTCACAGTAACCTGGTTTAGTTTCTACTGAGAGGAGGACAGAGGATACAGGGGGTTCACAGTAACCTGGTTTAGTTTCTACTGAGAGGAGGGCAGAGACAGGATACAGGAGGTTCACAGTAACCTGGTTTAGTTTCTACAGAGAGGAGGACAGAGGATACAGGGGGTTCACAGTAACCTGGTTTAGTTTCTACTGAGAGGAGGACAGAGGATACAGGAGGTTCACAGTAACCTGGTTTAGTTTATACTGAGAGGAGGACAGAGGATACAGGGGGTTCACAGTAACCTGGTTTAGTTTCTACAGAGAGGAGGACAGAGGAAACAGGAGGTTCACAGTAACCTGGTTTAGTTTCTCCTGAGAGGAGGACAGAGGATACAGGAGGTTCACAGTAACCTGGTTTAGTTTCTCCTGAGAGGAGGACAGAGGATACAGGGGGTTCACAGTAACCTGGTTTAGTTTCTCCAGAGAGGAGGACAGAGGATACAGGGGGTTCACAGTAACCTGGTTTAGTTTCTCCTGAGAGGAGGACAGAGGATACAGGGGGTTCACAGTAACCTGGTTTAGTTTCTACTGAGAGGAGGACAGAGGATACAGGAGGTTCACAGTAACCTGGTTTAGTTTCTACTGAGAGGAGGACAGAGGATACAGGGGGTTCACAGTAACCTGGTTTAGTTTCTACTGAGAGGAGGACAGAGGATACAGGGGGTTCACAGTAACCTGGTTTAGTTTCTACTGAGAGGAGGACATAGGATACAGGGGGTTCACAGTAACCTGGTTTAGTTTCTACTGAGAGGAGGACAGAGGATACAGGGGGTTCACAGTAACCTGGTTTAGTTTCTACTGAGAGGAGGACAGAGGATACAGGGGGTTCACAGTAACCTGGTTTAGTTTCTAATGAGAGGAGGACAGAGGATACAGGAGGTTCACAGTAACCTGGTTTAGTTTCTCCTGAGAGGAGGACAGAGGATACAGGGGGTTCACAGTAACCTGGTTTAGTTTCTCCTGAGAGGAGGACAGAGGATACAGGGGGTTCACAGTAACCTGGTTTAGTTTCTACTGAGAGGAGGACAGAGGATACAGGAGGTTCACAGTAACCTGGTTTAGTTTCTACTGAGAGGAGGACAGAGGATACAGGGGGTTCACAGTAACCTGGTTTAGTTTCTACTGAGAGGAGGACAGAGGATACAGGGGGTTCACAGTAACCTGGTTTAGTTTCTACTGAGAGGAGGACAGAGGATACAGGGGGTTCACAGTAACCTGGTTTAGTTTCTACTGAGAGGAGGACAGAGACAGGATACAGGGGGTTCACAGTAACCTGGTTTAGTTTCTACTGAGAGGAGGACAGAGGATACAGGGGGTTCACAGTAACCTGGTTTAGTTTCTACTGAGAGGAGGACAGAGGATACAGGGGGTTCACAGTAACCTGGTTTAGTTTCTACAGAGAGGAGGACAGAGGATACAGGAGGTTCACAGTAACCTGGTTTAGTTTCTACAGAGAGGAGGACAGAGGATACAGGGGGTTCACAGTAACCTGGTTTAGTTTCTACTGAGAGGAGGACAGAGGATACAGGAGGTTCACATTAACCTGGTTTAGTTTCTACTGAGAGGAGGACAGAGACAGAGGATACAGGAGGTTCACAGTAACCTGGTTTAGTTTCTCCACTGTCTAATAAAAATGTATTGGTTGAAGTGTTTCCATTACCCATTTAGGTGAATTGCGTCAGTCTGTATGCCCTCCTAGCTATCTGTTTCATGTCTCAGGTAGCCTGTGAAAGCCAGCATGGATAGAATGCAATAATTGACTAATATTTGCCATATTCTAAACTCTCATGTGCCAACAACGCCACGGAGAGTGCTATGGGGAAACTCATGTAGATCTGAAATAATTGGATTGTGAAACTTTCCAGCCTACCAGAAAAGCAAGGCGAAGCAATTCAGGGATTCTTGAAAGTCAGCCAGGACAATCCTTGTCCTGCAAAGAAACATTATTTTTTATAGTTGGACATTTTATATTTCGCAAGCAGTAAGCATTTATAATTAAATATAGAGTAGAGCTTTATTCAGTGCATTCAGGAAGTATTCAGACCCCTTCCCTTTTTCCACATTTTGTTCACGTTATTGCAGCCTTATTCTAAAATGGATTAAATATATTTTTTTCCTCATCGATCTACACACTACACCCCATAATGACAAAGCAAAACAGTTTTTTTTCGAAATTTTTGCAAATGTATAAAAAATAAAAAAACAGAAATACCTTATTTACATAAGTATTCAGACCCTTTGCTATGAGACTCGATATTGAGCTCAGGTGATTCCTGTTTCCATTGGTCATCCTTGAGATGTTTCTACAACTTGATTGGAGTCCACCTGTGGTAAATTCAATTGATTGGACATGATTTGGAAAGGCACACACCTGTCTATATAAAGGTCCCACAGTTGACAGTGCATTTCAGAGCAAAAACCAAGCCATGAGGTCGAAGGAATTGTCCGTAGAGTTCAGAGACAGGGTTGTGTCGAGGCACAGATCCGGGGAAGGGTATCAAAATATCTCTGCAGCATTGAAGGTCCCCAAGAACACAGTGGCCATCATTCTTAAATGGAAGAAGTTTGGAACCACCAAGACTCTTCTTAGAGCTGGCCACCCGGCCAAACTGAGCAATCGGGGGAGAAGAGCCTTGGTCAGGGAGGTGACCAAGAACCTGATGGTCACTCTGATAGAGCTCCAGAGTTCCTCTGTGGAGATGGGAGAACCTTCCAGAAGCTCAACCATCTCTGCAGCACTCCACCAATCAGGCCTTTATGGTAGAGTGGCCAGACGGAAGCCACTCCTCAGTAAAAGGCACATGACAGTCCACTGGAGTTTGCCAAAAGGCACCTAAAGGACTCTCAGACCATGAGAAACAAGATTCGCTGGTCTGATGAAACCAAGATTGAACTCTTTGGCCTGAATGCCAAGCTTCACGTCTGTAGGAAACCTGGCACCATCCCTACGGTGAAGCATGGTGGTGGCAGCATCATGCTGTGGGGATGTTTTTCAGCAGCAGGGACTAGAAGACTAGTCAGGATCGAGGGAAAGATGAATGGAGCAAAGTACAGAGAGATCCTTGATGAAAACCTTCTCCAGAGCACTCAGGACCTCAGACTGAGGCAAAGGTTCACCTTCCAACAGGACAATGACCCTAAGCACACAGCCAAGACAACGCAGGAGTGGCTTTGGGACAAGTCTCTGAATGTCCTTGAGCGGCCCAGCCAGAGCCCGGACTTCAACCCGATTGAACATCTCTGGAAAGACCTGAAAATAGCTGTGCAGCGACGCTCTCCATCCAATCTGACAGAGCTTGAGAGGATCTGCAGAGAAGAATGGGAGAAACTCCCCAAATACAGGTGTGCCAAGCTTGTAGCGTCAAACCCAAGAAGACTCAAGGCTGTAATCGCTGCCAAAGGTGCTTCAACAAAGTACTGAGTAAAGGGTCTGAATACTTATGTAAATGTGATATTTCCGCTTTACATTTTCTATACATTTCCAAAAATTTCCAAAAACCTGTTTTTGCTTTGTCATTATGGGATATTGTGTTTAGATTGATGAGGGGGAAAAACAATTTAATCCATTTTAGAATAAGGCTGTAAAGTAACAAAATATGGAAAAAGTCCAGGGGTCTGAATACTTTCCGAATCTTTAGAACATTTCTCCTATATCTGCTGTTTCCATTACACGTCGCAATGTTTTTTTTGCAACATTGCTTTTGTCGAATAAACCTGGGTCAATGAAAACCTGCCCAGTGATACCACCTTCTCTCCTACCAATGGAACAATGATACCACCTTCTATCCTAACAATGGAACAATGATACCACCTTCTCTCCTAACAATGGAACAATGATACCACCTTCTCTCCTAACAATGGAACAATGATACCACCTTCTCTCCTACCAATGGAACAATGATACCACCTTCTATCCTAACAATGGAACAATGATACCACCTTCTATCCTAACAATGGAACAATGATACCACCTTCTATCCTAACAATGGAACAATGATATCACCTTCTCTCCTAACAATGGAACAATGATATCACCTTCTATCCTAACAATGGAACAATGATACCACCTTCTATCCTAACAATGGAACAATGATACCACCTTCTCTCCTAACAATGGAACAATGATACCACCTTCTATCCTAACAATGGAACAATGATACCACCTTCTATCCTAACAATGGAACAATGATACCACCTTCTCTCCGAACAATGGAACAATGATACCACCTTCTATCCTAACAATG